>NC_142934.1:30653159-30763159 GCF_046866305.1 Octopus bimaculoides
CAATGCCAGTACTCCCTGACTGGCTCGCATGCTGGTGGCACATAAAAAGCACTATCCCAACATGACCATTGCCAGGTCTGCCTGACTGGCTCCCATACTGGTGGCACATTAAGAGCACCATCCAAACGTGGTCGCTGCCAGTGCCCCCTGATTGGCTCCCATGTTGGTGGCATGTAAAAAGCACCATCCAAATGTGATCAATGCCAGGGCCGCCTGACTGGCTCCCTTGCTGGTGGCATGTAAAAAGCACCCACTACACTCTTGGAGTGGTTGGCATTAGGAAGGGCATCCAGCTGCAGAAACTCTGCCAGATCAGATTGGAGCCTGGTGCAGCCTGCTGGCTTTTCAAACCTCAGTCAATCCATCCAACCCATGCCAGCATGGAAAACGGATGTTAAATGATGATGATGAATTCAAAAGCGGTGTATTTGAATAGAAATAGAGTAAAGAAAGGCTTAAATATGGAAGGAACTCAGAAAATTTATCAAATGGATATGTCTGTATTAAATGTCTTGTGTTGACACAAGGAAAGGAAGTATCTGTATGTAGGTAATAAAATGGATATAGAGTTACTTATAAGCTTAAAGAAATTTATTTCAAATCATTTTTATGCTGACATAAAATTAGGTATGTATGAAATACAGTAATTAAAAACAGTACATAGAGAATTTTAAAAATGCATCTCCCTCTCCTGCAAAGGGCTTTCTTTGAAGCATACAAGCCTCCTTAAATTTGTGTTATATTCTGTATGTAATAAAATTTAAATCGTGTTCACTAACCGTTTTACACTGAAGAAAACCAATGTATTGAGATATAAAAATATTAAAGTCTATAATAAAAAAACATACTTGAATCTTAGTAGACAAACAAAAGTATTAATATCATGTGGGAGTGGGGTTTGTCACAAAAATGGTGGTACAATAGACCAGTCAACTTAACATGTGTTCAAGAAGAAATACAGTTATAGTAAGAGAAGGCTCTATAGTTTTGCTGTAAACAACATCTCTAGTGTTGATGGCACAATAAATGCCCCTAGTCTATACTGCAAAGTGTTTGCTGTTTGGAAAAGGATCCAGCCACAAAAACATGCAGCAAAAAATACATAGTATACACAATAACACAGATGGGTTCCTTCTGTCACTCTTTGTGCCCAGATGACAAGGGTTATGATGAGTAATTAGACTCACCCTACTCATGCTAACATGGAGAAATGGCTATAAAATTATGAAGATCATTATGATGATGAGATTTATCGTCATCATCAGTATCACCATCATTTTTACATCCACTAGCAATGCTACACGGTAGTGAGACATGGATCCTGAATGCAGAAGACATGTGAATGCTAGAGAGGAATGAAGCTAGTATGCTCCACAGGATGTGCAATTTCAGTGTACATGTGTGACAGAGTGCTAGTGCATTGAAAGAAAAGTTGGGCAAAAGAGGGATTAGATGCAGTGTACAAGAGAGAAGATTGCACTGGTTTGGTCATGAGATGTGCATGGATGCAGAAGTTGCAATTACTTAAAGTGGATGGAACTTGTTGAAGAGGGAGACCCGAGAAAACATAGGATCAATTATTGAAGGCTGATCTCAAGACAGTGAGCCTTATGAAGGAAATTACTAATGACCAAGATATCTGGTGCAATCCTTTACTGAAAAATATCCATCAGATTTGATATTGCTGCTGGTGCCACATAAAAAGCACCTGGTACATCCTGTGGAATGGTTGGTGTTAAGAGGAGCATCCAGTCATAGAAACCATGCCAAAACAGACAATGGAGCCTGGTGTGGACCCTGGCCTTACCAGCTCTGGTCAAATCATCCAACCCATGTCAGCATGAAAAACAGACATTAAATGATGATGATGATGATTTCTATACAAACATGGGTTACATGTTTTGACAAGATTGAAGAGGTTAAAAGACCATGTGTTGCTCTAGTGTCTCAGTGATGACATGGTTTCTACAAATGGATCTCTTCCCTAATACTAACCACTTTACTGTTGATGAGGGAATATTCCTTAAATGATCAGAAGGGAAAATCAAAGTCATTGCTAAGGGAAATCAAGACATAGGAAAGCAAAATGAACAATTGCCTCTTGTAAACAACCCACTTTCTGATGTTACACAGGCATCTTTTATACTTTACTTGTTTCAGTCTCTGAACTGCATCCTTGCCTGGTATTTATGTAGGTCTCCTTTTGCCAAACCACTTAGTTACGAGGTAATTAACAAACCAATACCAGTTGTCAAGCGTTGGTGGGAGACAAATACAAATTCACACACACACACACATGAATATGTATGTATTATATATGTGTGTGTATACACACACACACACACACACAACAAGCTTAACAAGCTTCTTTCAGTTTCCATTTACAAAATCCACCCACAAGGCTTTGGTCAACCTAGGACTATAGAGGAAAACACTTGCATAAGGTGCAATGTAGTGGGATGGAACCAAAGACCACATGGGTGGAAAGCAAACTTCTCATCATGCAGCCATGCCTGCACTTATAATAGGATTTTAAAACATGACTATTTCAGAATGTAGCTACAAAATTGCCAAATTTTACAAATGAATTTTAGTTTCCTAGTTATATAAGTATTTAAAATTCTTTATATTTATCAACATAAATCTTTACATAAATCAATTATTCTTCTTGAATCTTCCTTAACAAAAACTTCCATCACTATCATCATCATTTTAATCTCCACTTTTCCATGGACTTATTAAGACAAAATTTTTGTACAACCAGATGATATTTCTGTTGCCAACCCTCACCTGTTTGCAGGCAAAGTTATATTTATCCATGGCCAGCCATATTTTCCCAGAATATTGGAAAATGACACTGCTTATATGACAATGATATTTATTCACAACCATCACACAATATCAAGACAAGGAGACATAAACATACACACAATCACCCTCATATAAATGAGCATTCACTTACTCATGCACCCAGACCCACATTCATAAATCCAAAACCACCCCACCCACACACACACATGTATACACATATGTATATACACGCATACACACAATGGGCTTTTTCCGGTTTCCATGTACCAAATCTACTCACAAGGCTTTCATCAACCTGGGGCTGTAGTAGAATGCATGTGCCTAAGGTTCCCAAGGTGGGACTGAACCAAAAATAATGTGGTTGGGGTATGAACTTCTCAACCACACTGCTATACCTACACTTATAACCATGCATGAGCCTACATCACATATTTAAAAAGAATATGATTTGTATAGTTGCAGATGTGGCTTGCTTCCCAAGAAGCTTGCTTCCCAACCACATGGTTCCAGGTTCAATCCCATTGTGTGGAACTTTGGACAAGCATCTTCTACTATAGCCTTGGGCTGACCAAAGCCTTGTGACTGGATTTGATAGACAGAAAGTAAAAGAAGCCCAATGTGTGTGTGTGTGTGTCTTTATGTCTGTGTTTGTACCTCCATCACTGTTTGACAACTGGTGTTGGTCTGTTTATACCCCTGTAACTTAGCAGTTCAGCAAAAGAGATCAATAGATTAAGTACTAGGCTTTTGATTTGTTCGACTGCATGGCTGCAGTCAAATGACTGAAACAAATAAAAGAATAGCTATTAACATTGTCATGACACTAAAAGCTGTGCTTCAAGGATTTGTTTATGTCCCAATGCTGGCAAATAACACCTGTTAATACTTTCCAGGCACTGTTTTAATAGACTTCTGTAGATTATATGAAGAAAAATTACTCTTTTTATGGGGGAAGGAAATTTTCCCTCTGTTTTTCTGCAATATTTAGAATGCAATTTGTCAACTGTCTCAACCCACAACACCATGCTTACATGGAGCTAATTTATATCAATGGAATTTATGCAACAGCTGCCTGTCTTTCAAATAGGACATTTTACATGATTAATTCACGTGGGACATGTGGAATGTTTAACCTGGTTTAAACACTACAGAGTAAACAATAGATCCATAATCTTTGGAGCCACTGAAAGCTTGAAAAGTTCCTGGTTTTGAGTAAAAGAAAATACCAGAGTATCAGTTAATTATGATTTTATTTAACATATTTCCCCTCTCAGATTCACACACTTATTGCAGCTTTCCTTCAGTTTTTCTAAGTCCTGTAAAAGAACTCAGGTTGGGTCTCAAACCAGCACTGCCAACTAATAAAATACTCTGTATACAGCAATGACATTAGCTTCCATTACTTGTGAACTGTATACATCTCATTAGTCTCTAATGATGGACTGGGCTGTTGACAGCTGCATGGTTTTTACCAGATACATATGGATGCCCTTCCTAGTGTCAATCACTTTGCAGAGTGTACTGGGTGCTTTTTTTTTTAATGACACCAGCACTGGCAAGATCACTGAATCCTCACATAACAAAACCCCTAAATTGAGGGAGATGAAAGTATGATAGAGGGACATGAGCATGAGTCTTGCTGAGGAATAAATATGTGGCTTCCCCATCTGGAGAGAGAGAGAGAGAGAGAGAGAGAGAGGCACAGGTACAAGGTGAATATGAGAGAGAGAGAGAGAGAGAGAGAGATGAGGCACAGGTACAAGGTGAATATGAGAGAGAGGGAGAACAGGACAGAGAAACAGAAAGATGGGTAAGCAGTTAAGTGCACTATATATATGTATGTGTACATTTCATCATCATCATCATCATCATTTAATGTCCACTTTCCCATGCTTGTATGGGTCAGAAGCAAACACCATCACTTGTACATCAGTAATTCTTACTTGTGACAATTATGTGATGTCAAAATAAAAGGTACATACTCACACACGTGATGGACCTGTGTGTGTGTGTGTGTGTGTGTGTGAATACTTTTAAAACTGTACTGACCCATGGCTCTAGACACTAGCATAGCTGTGAGGTGGGGTCCACCCCGGGCAGCACTTTCAGGTCTGTTATAGACAATATGTGATTTTTGTGGGGTTCAAGGGTGGCAAATAGAAGGACCACCCCTGGCGGCACACACTCTAGCTACACTAGTGGCTCCAGATACTGATGGCACACTTGTGGTTGAGCAGTAACTGGTGATGTTTGCTGATGTTTCCTGCGTTTTCAAATTCTGGAATAAAAAAGCATCCCTTATTTGAAGAACACGTAAGAGTTGGTGACTGTAAGAATGGTGTGTGACAGGGAGGAAGGTATCTTCAAACTGGAGATCCCAGGTTTAAATGTTTGTAACAGAGTAGGCTCAGTAAAATGCATTCTAGGTGTCACATAGTGTCATTAAACCAAACAACATATTAAGCCTACCACCCTTGGCAGGATTTGAACACACAACGCAAAGAACTGGAGCAAATACTGCATCTGACATTCTCTCTTATATTCACCTTCTTGTACCTTGAGAGTATGCTCTGATACCTCATCAATTACACTTTTATCTTCTTTCCAGCTACTCACATCCACCCTTATACAATACAGGGTAGCCATGTACCTCTTCTACTGCAAAACATCTGTGCCTGTCCCTCTATCATAATTTAGTGTCTCAGCATCTGGTAATGAAGCCACCTCCCTCTCTACCACAAACCTATTTAGTCAAGGTGGATTTTCCTTTGTGTTAAAAATTAGTTGGCAGCCTCACTAGCCAAAAAGTTCACTGTGCACTCAATAAAGTGGTTGGTGTTAAGAAAAGCATCCAGTCATAGAAATCATGCCAAAGCAAACATTGGAACATGACACAGTCCTCCAACTTATTGGATCTTGTTGAACTATCCAACTCATGCCAGTATGGAGTACAGATATTAAATGATAATGATGATGATGTATTAGAGTTACAGAATTAACTCTGTGTGAATATATGTGTGTATATGTAAAAGGGTGTGTGTGTGTGTGTGTGTTCAATGGAAGTGGGGTGGTTAACATTCAACATTGAAAAGAAAAATCAAACTGCGTTTCAACTCTGTGTATTTGGTATTTACTTACCAGCTCTTGTATTTAGTCATGGCCAGCATTATGTGACCTTAAGTTGGACAAGAAGGAAGGAAAACTTGAAAATTCTTTTGAAGGAAACAAGCAGTCAAAGGATGTTAGTTGCGGATAGACTTTTCACAAAAAATTTAGTAATAAAAGAATTATTAAACCAAAATCTTGCTTTTGTACCTTATTTTATATAAAATACTACAATTAGCTATAATTTTTGATGGCACGGGGCCCAGCTAGTGACATATAAACACAAAGTTTTATCCCCTGTCTTTTCATTTACTTTAGGTTTTGAAACATCTCAATACAAGCAGTTGCAATTTAGTTACCTGACCCTGCGTATGTGTTGTATTGCTACAGCTCTCCATACGTACATACATACATACATACATACATACATACATACATACATACATACGTATATACACACACATACATATACAGGGGTTGGACAAAATAATGGAAACACCTAGCATCATAGCATCATAATTTTGAAATATCTATAAAACCATCAAAAGCTTGTTTATTTTTATGTTCTTTGATTTATTATTAGTGTTGCTTGATATGTTTTGCTAAAATTGCTGTTTCTTTTCAGATATCACCAGAAAAAGATATTTACAATTCATTAAAATGACAGATCTATCGGACTTTCAAAGAGGTCAAATTGTTGGTGCTCGTATGGCAGGCATTAGTGTAACAGAAACAGCCAAAATGTTTGGTGTATCAAGAAGTACTGTCTCGAAAGTAATGACAGCCTTTGAGATAGAGGGAAAAACCTCCTTGTTGAAACAAAACTCTGGAAGAAAACCAAAACTTTCAGATAAGTGACTGTTGGACACTTACGCAAATTGTTAGAAAGGATCACAAAAGTACAGCTCCCAAAATTACTGCAGAGCTTAATGACCATCTTAAGAGCCCAGTTTCCATAAAAACTGTTCGCCAGATTTCATGAGAGGGCTGCAATCAGAAAACCACTACTTTCAAAAACAAACATTGCAAAGCATTTAGAGTGGAGTAAAAACCTACAGAATTGGTCCCTAGAGCAGTGGAAGAATGTTATTTTCTCAGAAGAGTCATCCTTTACCTTATTTCCGACCACTGGCCAAGTATACATGTGGAGATAGCCAAAAAGAAGCATTTGATCCAGACTGCTTTCTTCCAACTGTTAAACATGGAGGAGGATCTGTGAGGATCTGGAGACCTATATCTTGGAAATCCACTGGCCCAATGGTTTCCTTCCATGGCAAAATTAATAGTCAAGACTAGTTAAGCATTTTATCTGATCGATTTCATCCTATAGTTGCAATTTCAAGGTGTTTTCATTATTATGACCAACCCCTGTAATATATATAATTCATGTTTCGGTGTGCATCTATTTAGCAAAGACCAATTCGCATAGTCTAAACACAAGTATAACTGGAGTCTCTTTTTCACATAGCACCAGATGTACAACTCCATGTTTGTTTTAATTATGACAAACAAACTGAAGAACAAATTATCAAAAGAAACAATTCAACTCTGACAGAGTGTATCAGAGTTTATCATGAATCACCTACCTTCTCTGAAAGACATACCATCTGCTATCCTGATTTCTCAGAATATAATACATGGGATAAAAGCAAGAAAATATAAAATGAGGAGAAAACTAACATCTACTCCGTTCATCATCATCATTTTACTGCCTACATTGCCATGCTGGCATGGGTTGAACAGAATTTGTTGAATCAAATTTTCCAGGGTTGGATACCCTTTCTGTTGCCAACCCTCACCTGTTTCCATTAGAGTTTCAGAAAAATTGCAGGAAGTTCGGAGTTCAAACCCCAACAGAGGCTAAGTTTACCTTTCATCACTTCAGGCTTGATAAAGTCGAGTACCAATCAAATACAGGTGTTGATATAATTGACTAACACCTCCCCATCAAATTTCAGGTTTTGTGCCTAGTGGATTGGAGTACATTGGCAGAATCATTAGAGCATTGAAAAAAATGCCTTTCACAGTATTTGTTCTGGTTCTTTGCATTCTGAGTTCAAATCCTGCTGACACCGACTTTACTTTTCACCCTTTCAGGATTGATAAAATAAAGTACTGGGCTTGATGTAAGGTAATATTTCTCCATGCAGACATGTTTTTCACAGGAGATTCGAAATGAAGGACATCACTTGTATGATGCTGTGGCTTATTTAGAATTATCACAGTATGTCAGGACAAGGCGACGCACACACACACACACACACACACAATGTGTGTGTGTGTTTATGTATGGTACATATGTATGTGTGTGTGTACATATGTAGTAGTGCTAACAGGCTATTTTCATTTGTATTCATATGAAATTGCAGGTATGATTGCATGTGTGTGTATGTGACTTTGTATTTGCAGGACTCCTGCTTGTGCTACAAATAATTATTTTCTGAAGCAAAAACAAAAAAACAGTTAATGATTATTTTTAATCTAGTTTATTTTTTTGTGCAGGAAAGACAGTTTTAGATTTTAGAGAATTGAGTTTAACCTCAGCATATCCATCCATCCATACCACCCACTCTAATCCTGAGAAGATTATGGAGGTAGAGTGCTCAGGTACTTCCTCCATAGGGTCCTATCAGAAGCCACTATCATTACACTTTCCTGCTGGATTCCCAAGCATGACCAACTGAGACTATGGATATTATCCAACCATCTCATCCTCTTGATCTACTCCTAGTCCGCCTGCTAGTTGGCACAGCTTGAAGAATCCATTTTGCAATTATTTCCTGCAACATTCTAATCAAATGTCTGTAGTTCCAGAGCTGTGACTTCTCAATGCAGAGAAAAAGTTGTTCAACCCAGAGAGACGACCGTGATCTTTGAGCTATGCACCCTCAATTTATCACTGGTTCTTATTTTTACCAACCATAAACATGATTCATTTCTAAAACATGCTAAAAACAAGAATTCATATGAGTTGATAGCAAGTCTCAAAATGGGTTTGAACTTGGAGCCTATGGTTATATAACTAAATACAATAAGGTTCCTTTGTCTGCAGCTCTGCTGATTTCACTATTCATCAGTGTTAGAGATAAACAAAAAAAACACTGATTTCATACATATGAGGCATGTTCTGTACCTCATATGACTATGTTGATAAGATATTTGTTTCCAAACCACATGGTTTCAAGTTCAGTCTCATTGCATGCCACTTTGGGCTAGTGTCTTTTACTCTTGTCCCAGACTGACCAAAGGCTTGTGAGTGAATTTGGTAGACAGAAACTTAAAGAAGTCTGTTGTGTGTGTGTGTGTGTGTGTTTACATTATGCTTTATGGAAGTTTTAACTTTATGATCATTAGTCATTATGATATTAATCACTAAGATAAGCACCTTCAACTCTGGAAGCAAAGTCAGCACCAGCAAGGTTTGAATTTTGAATGGTGAAAAATGTAGCTAAACATTGCAATGCATTCAGATTGGCATTTTGCCATTTGGTAGCATTCACCTGTCAATATTAATTTCTAAATTTGGTCCAAGGCCATAAAAATCAGGAGAAAAACAGTCAAATCAACCACCACCACCACCACCACCACCACTACTATCACCATTGCTACTACCACCCAGGATTTATGTTATTAAGCATAAAAAGAAAAAGAGAAACAAAAACATGAAAGTTAATCCCAAGTATAATTTGAACTCAGAATATAAAAGAATTTAATACTGGAAGACATGTCTGAAGTTTGACATAGTTTGTCCTCTACCACAATTTATAATAGAAATAAAAAAAAAACAGTAAAGATGGTGGGGGTGATGATGATGATGATAATGATGTCTTTTTCATCTACCTTTAGCCTGAAGCAAGCAATGAAACACTGTTTGTACTTCTCAACAACAACAATACCCACAGTCATTACCATCACCAGCTATGTTTGTTGCTGCTGTTACTTTCATTGTTGTTGTTGTAATTGTTGCTTTCATTGTTGCAGCAATTGGTTTCATTGTTGTTGTTGTTGCTGCTGTTAGTGTTGTTGTTTATGGTACAGGCATGGTTGTGGGGTTAAGAAGTTTGCTTTGCAACCATGGAGTTTTAGGTTCAATCTCATTGTGTGTGGTGTATCGTTAATATACATGCAAACATTGATTCTGACTTGTCAAGGAAGACAGTAATTCCAAACACAATCTGACTTGAATTTTGACAATCATGATTGCTCTTTACTTTTAGCTACCCACATTGCAGATTTTTACTTTTAGCTATCTAGTTTTGGTTCAGCATGTGATGGTCAAGTCCATTTAGCTTTATGCAGATTGCCCACCCATTAACATGATAGACTAGTCTAGCATTTTTAAAGTTTTGAATTAAAATCTTCCACCAAACCTTAGCCACAATTTATGTTCCTAACACTAGATTAATGATAACTAAGTTATTTTACTAAATTCTTTGTTATATTTAAAGTAATTGAAAGAAGCAGAGAGCATCTCAAAATAAATACAGTAATGAAAAGGTTAAGGGATGATTTTCCCTCTAATATGGGAGGCAGGTGAGTTTGTTACGAGTGAGCTTTGATCTTTGATATGAAATCAGTTTTTACCAATTTGCAGTTTTCAGCAAGGAGAGATTTGTAACTACGTTTTGTGTTTCCTCTAACATTTAACTTCAATTTCGAGAAACATTGTGAAACCATGTAAAGTTTTTAATAGAGTTCCATTTGTTGTGTCAGTTGATGTATTCATTTTAGCAACAGAAATAAATGTTGCAGTGTGGTAAATTTTAACTTGTCTTTGTATTTTCTTATTGATATTCACCCTGACTTATTTTAATCAAAAGACATTGTATTATCAGGCCTTAAACCACATTCATACAACAACCCAACTTGCTAAAATACCATTGACTTCAGTATTTGACTGGCACAAGGTGGCATCAAAAAATTCCTGGACTGCTACAGAGACATTGTGCATGCTTCAGCAAGCTTATGGTAATGAGGTAATGGGTCGTATGCAATGTTTTGAGTGGCACAGATGCTTCAAAAGTGGAAGAACATCCTTGGAAGATGATGAGTGATCTGGAAGACCTGCTACAAGTGTCACCCCTGGAAATGTGGTATTGTGCATCAAGAATTCTTCCCCACCAGAGCCAGATCATCAATTGCGAGTTCTACTGTGACATTTTGAAGTGTTTGAGGTAGGACATTTGGTGAAAGAGACTGGATCTGTGTATTCTTCATGATAATAATGTACCCTATCGACAAACTATCCTCACTTGTCAGCTTCTCGCCAAAAACATGGTATTGCTTGTGCACCTGCCCTATTCACCAGATTTAGCATCTACAGACTTCCATCTCTTCCCCAAGAGACAACAGTCGCTGTTTTAACACCATTGTTGAGATCCAGAGCAAATTGCAAAAAGTCCTCAACTCACTTATGGAAAACAACTTCCAGGCCAGATTCCAAAAGTGACAGGAACTCTGGGACCAGTGTATTGCTGTGCAAGGTGAGTATTTCGAAGGAGACGATGTTAAAACTTAGGTAAATAAGTTATTTCTTATTAAACATAACTAGTCCAGGAACTTGTATTGTTAGTTTAGAGGAAGGAAGAAAGCCATTGTGTTAACAATAAAAGGAGCAAGAAGAGAAAAAAACCTGTATGTCTCTGTATGGAGCCTGTTTTGAATGAATCTTCCAGTTAGTCAAATAGCCTTCTTCTGGATGCTGTCTAGGATGTTAATGTGTTTAACAGTAATAGCATCCCAAATATATGGGAAGTATTCAGTGAAGACTACATTTAAGCTCTGTATATAGTTACTGGTCAAAGCTGGAATATCTTCTGAAGTTGAAGAAGCCTAATTTTTTGAAAGCAGATTTGGTCATGTTATATCAGCCTCAGTATATTATTAGTCTATATATTTTATCAATATTTCCCCACTCTAGAAGTACTGAAAGCTAAGTCAACTCCAGTGGGATGTGATCACAGCATCTTTACAAATCAAAGTAAATAATCTTAGTCTTAGATAAAGCTTCATTAGTCAATCCCTATAGATTGTTAACCCCAATGGAAAAGGCATGAATGACATAAAATCTTATCAATCTCTCCTGTAATTTTGGAGTAGTTTGCTAAAGTAAGAGACCTTTATTTCCTTATGATCAGATATCTTTCATACAGCCAGTTTTTAAAATCATTAATCCCAATAAGAAAAGCATGAACATCACAAGATCTTATTATCCTCTATATATGTGGCAATTGTTTTTCTTATTTCTTTTGGTTATGCTTGGACCAAAGACTAAACCTTTTTCAACTATATAATACAAACTACAACAACAAAAACTAAGGCCTTAAATGTAGATTCACTGGTTCTGCAGGTTCTCTATATACTGTTGTTAATTGTAATTATGTTGATAAAAGTAACTAAGTGTGGGTGTTGGCAGCAATGTTAATATGTTGACTTAGGTATTTGGATTACGGTATGAAGTTCATATCATAAACACATGCAAATACAAAGTCACACACACATATGCAATCATACATGCAATTTCATATGAATACAAATGAAAATAGTGTGTTAGCACTACTACACATGTACAGGCTAACACACATATACCATACATAATTACACACACTCTGTGTGTGTGTGTGTCACCTTGTCCTGACATACTGTGATAATTCTAAATGAGCCACAGCATCATACAAGTGATGTCCTTCCTTTCAAATCTCCTGTGAAAAACATGTCTGCATGGAGAAATATTACCTTACATCGGGCCCAATACTTTATTTTATCAACCCTGAAGGGGTGAAAAGTAAAGTGGGTGTCAGCAGGATTTGAACTCAAAATACAAAGAGCCAGAACAAATACTGTGAAAGGCATTTTTTTTCAATGCCCTAATGATTCTGCTAATGTACTCTAATCCACTGGGCACAAAACCTGAAATGTGATGGGGTGGTGTTAGCTAATTATATCAACACCTGTATTTAATTGGTACTCGACTTTATCAAGCCTGGAGTGATGAAAGGTAAACTTAGCCTCTGTTGGGGTTTGAACTCCGAACTTCCAGCAATTTTTCTGAAGCTCTAATGATTTTGCCAGCTTGCCATCCTATTAATAATTATTATTTCTAATTTTGGTACAAGGCCTGCAATTTTGAGGGAGTTTGTTGATTACATCAATCCCAGTACTTAACTGTTATTTTATCGTTATGCCTTGCATAACGATAATAATAATAGTCCTTTCTACTATAAGCATGAGGCCTGAAATTTTGTGGGTGGGCACTAGTTGATTTCATCAACAGGTACTTATTTTATTGAATCCCAAAGCATGAAGTCAACATCAGCAGAATTTGAACTCCGAAACACAGAATATAAAGATGGATGAAGTGCCACTAAGCATTTTGTCTGGCATGCTAACAATAATAACAACAACAACAACAATAATAATAATCCTTTATACTATAGGCACAAGGCCTGAAATTTTGGGGGAGGAAGCTAGTTGGTTACATTGACTCCAGTGTTCAACTGGTATATATTTTATTGACCCTGAAAGGATGGAAGACAAAGTCAACCTCAGCAGAACTTGAACTCAGAACATGTCCGAACATGAGGACCACATAATAATAATAACAATAATAATAATAATAATAATGATAATGATGATGATGATAATGATGATGATGATGATGATGATGATGATGATGATTTCAAATTTTGGCAAAAGGTTAGCAATTTCAGGGTGCAGGAGTAAGTTAATTACATTGACCCCCAGTACTCAGCTGGTACTTGTTTTTATCAACCCCGAAAGGATGAAAGACAAAGTCAACCTCAGCAGAATTTGAACTCAGAATGTAAAAAGCAGGAAAAAATGCTTCTAAGCATTTTGCCCAGCACAGTAATGATTCTGACATCTTGTCACCATAATAATAATAATAATGATGATGATGATTTCAAATTTTGGCACAAGGCCAGCAATTTTAGGGAAGGGGAGAAGTCGATTACATTGATCCCAATGCTCAACCAGTACTTGTTTTATCGAACCTGAAAGGGTGAAAGGTAAAGTTGACCTTGGCAGAATTTGAACTCAGAACATAGAGATGGATGAAAGGCTGCTAAGCGTTTTGCCTGGCACAGTAATATTTCTGCCAGCTTGCCATAATAATGATAATAATAATTCTTTCTACTATAGGTACAAGGCCTGAAATTTGTGGGGAGGGGGTAAGTTGATCACAATGACCTCAGTACTTGACTGGTACTTAATTTATCGACCCTGAAAGGATGAAAGGCAAAGTTGACTCCAGCAGAATTTGAATTCAGAACGTAAAAGATGGATGAAATGTCGCTAAGCATTTTGCCCTAATGATTCTGCCAGCTCACCATAATAATAATAATAATAATAATAACAATAATAATAACAATAATAATAATGATTTACATACCTTTCTTATGAATTTAGCCATTCAGTATGAAAAGTAAAACTTGTTGAAGGTTGACAAAAAACTTTCCCTGTGAACTGAAAGAGAGCAATCAACTCGAGCACCAGCTCAGAATTAGTGCGATAGTCCAGATGGTGTGATAAGTGTAAACTAAATAAATACTCACTCGATCTATGAAATAATATGAACTATTGTATTGTCTCTCCCTCTATCACTCATTATTCCACCACTCATTAGTTTTCCTCACCCTCCATCTGGTTTTCTCTTCCCTTCTGTCATTCTCACTTATACATATTCTGTTTTTGTTTTTATTTTTTCTCTATCTCTCACTTAGCTACCATATGTGTGTGCTTTCTCTCTCTCTCTCTCTCTATCTATCTATCTCTCTTTCTATCTATCTGTTTTCTCTGTCTCTCATATGCAATCTTTTTTCTCTCCCTCTCTCCATTTTCCTCCCTCTCTTTCTCCACCTACTTTTCTCTCTCTACCTATCTATCTGTCAGTGTAGCTAGCTATCATTAAATCTATCTGTCTATCTATCTATTTTTCTTAATATCTCACTTGGCAGTCTTATGCAATCTCTCTCTCTCTCTCTCTCTCAGACCTTTATACTAGCTACCTGTTCACCACTAACTTCTCTTCATTCTTCCTCCACCTTCCATTGTTTGCATGCTTTTTTTTTCTCTATGGGCTTTCAGTTGTCTTCTCTCTACTCTCTTTCTCTCTCTCTCTGCCAAACTCTCCCATCCAATTGATCAAACACTACACACACACACCCACACACACAAGTACAAGCCACTCATAGAAACACACATATGCGCACACACACAGCCCATACACTTGTACAACATACATAATTATAATCACAGCTACACTGCTGCTTTCAGTGAAGTCTTCCAGTACCTTACCTGCTTGCTACTGTTGTACTAAACTACTTCCTTTAATCCAACTATTTTCTAATGGAGACAGTTGGCACCTCCCATTTGCAATGTCCTTGCATAAGACCTACGTAAAAATACAATAAAATCTAGTTTTAACTATGGCTCTAGCTTTTTAGCAACAAAGAAAAGAAGGCCAAGGTAAAAATTTAACAGATTTCAAATTTTTAGCACAAGGTCAGCAATTTCAGCGGAGGGATACGTCAAGTACACTGACCTCAATGCTCAGTTGGTACTTATTTTATCAACTCTGGAAATATGAAAAGCAAAGTCGACCTTTGCAGAATTTGAACTCAGAACATAAGGACAGACAAAATGCTGCTTAACATTTTTTCCTGGCATGCTAACAATTCTTTCAGCTCACTGCCTTATTTAATGGAATTATTGCCAGAATTATTGTAAGGATGTGTGACCTACTGGTTAGGGATGTTGGACTTGCAATCACAAGGTTGTGGGTTCAATTCTCAGACTGAGTGGTTGATGTGTTCATGACTAAAACACTTCATTTCGTGTTGCTCCAGTCTATCAGCTGTAAATGTGCACTAGCAACAGTTAGGGTGAGGTGGAGGGGGTGATCCTGTGGTGGATGGTGTCCTGTTCAGAGGAAGTAAATATTGTACTTTGAAATAATTATGTGCCGTGGAAACTGGGATAAAACTCTAGCTTAACCATTTTTGTTAGTTTGTTTCAATTAATTTTGAAAATAATGAAGAATTTAGTAAAACTTTGCCTTCATTAAGCTGGTATAAAGACAGAGTGGCCAGTATCAGCCAAAAATGGGCTGAGAAGAAGCTATCCTTGAAAAGTCAGACAGGTATGGCTACATGGTTAAAAAGCTCACTCTGGACTTTGTGGTTCTGAGTTCAGTTTACTGAGTAATTCATTGGGCAAGTATTTTCCACTGCAGCTTCAGGTTGACTAATACTTTCTCGGTGAAATTTAGATGAAATTTGTTCAGATAACTTAAGATTAAGGATTAACTTTCAATAACCCTTGGCTATGGTGGATTAGTAGCATTATCAATTTGGGATAAACTCCTCGCGTACTGCAATTAGCAAAGCTTATCTGTGGTACAGAAGAAGCTGTAAAACTTCTCCACAGACATGTTGCTGATTTGTGGATTTACATCAAACAGCTGTTGTTGCATGCCACTCTTTGCTGAGCCCATTGCTATTATTGTCTTAACACTTTCCTTTGGTAGAGAAGCAGACAGTTTTCCATTGTCTTGTCTATAAGAAAGAAAAACAAAGAAGAATCCTGGATGAAAAGGCTAAGGACTTGGCTTTTCCTTTTTGGCTAAGCCCTCATTAATTTTTTCAAGTATCACTTGGAAAAATGGTTGTGGGAGAAGAAGTGGCTCTCTCTAGTAAATTGTGTGGATGGGAGTAGTGAGTATAGTTGAATGGGCTTACTTTAATCCTTTAGCATTTAAACTGGCCATAATTGGCCCAAATATTCTACCTATTTTATGTTCAGACTGGCTATATCCCACCTCTCCCACCTATCCTACAATGTGATTCTAAAAATAAATAACCACATCACCAAAATCTCAAAGATGCGAGATAATGCATGGTCAATTCAAAACAATGTGAATAAATATGCATTACATTTAACAGAGTAGTCTGGAAGCTAGAGGATTAAACATTCAGGTGTAGACTGGAGACCACAGCTTGGAGAGTGAACTAACTCTTTAATCTGCAGAATTTCCTGGGTGACTTTTGGTAATTTTTTCCTCATTTTTAGGACACATATACAATAATTTTTATATCATATTTATTTGTTTCTATTTGTTGTTGCTTTTCACATTCAGTCTAACTCCCACCCACATCATTTTGTAATTTGTAATGTCCTCCATCTCCCTTGTGGTAATAAAATAAATCATTATCATTTCATTCTGAGTTCCTGCTAAGGTTGACTTTACCTCATTTTGTGGTGATGAGGAAGAGATGGAGACTGGGGAAAGATAAAAATAAAGGAAAAGAAAATAAGAATGAATGTGCCCAGAGAATAGGCATGTCATATGTTAGAAATCTTCATTAAGAAGCACATAACCCCGTGGAGAGTGTGAACTTCACAGTTGTCTAAATCTGTACTAAGAACCTATTGGAAGATCCAAATAAACTGAATGAGAATGAAGGTAATATTGTACTGATTAATGAACTGAAGAAGTTATGAATGAATGAAGTTATTGTATACAGTGCTCAGGTGCACTACAACTCAGCAGAAAAAGTAGTCAAAAGTATATGAGCAGTACATAGAATAGTGCACAGGAAGCCAAAAGTAAATGAGCTGTTAATTAAAAAAAAACCGGGGGGGGGCAGTTAATTTTAAAAAATGGGGGGTGGCAAAGTGGTGAATTTCAGGAAACATGGAAGTTTTGAAGGATGCAGTGTCCTGACAGCCAAATACTGATGCAGGTAGTTTATTCCATACTTCAGCAATCCTGACCATCAAAAAATGTTTCTGAAAGTCGTGGGTCTGTGTTGCTTTTTGATTTTGTAAGTATGTCCATGAGTGTTAAGACAAATGGAATTCAAAAAGGTGTCCAAAGGTTGTTGTTGGAAAGATGGTGGATAAGCTTGTGGATGTCTACCACATTAGTTACCATATGTTGGAGCTTTGGTGTGTCCATGCCAAGGGAAGCAAGACATTCAGAGTATGGTAGATGTCTGATGGCGGGTGTTCATCTGGTTGCAAGTTTCTGAACGGTTTTCAGGAGATCGATATGCTGAGCAAAACAGGGGTTCCAGACTGGTGATGCAAACTCTAAGTATGGACATACCATAGCCATAAGAGTAGCTGACAAAGGTCTTACTGAGAGATGCTAAGACACCCTTGGCCTTTTTGACAATTTTAGAGATGTGGTTTGTCCAATACAAATTGTTGTTAACAATAATGCCCAGATAACATTCATTAGCAGATTTCTTAAGATTGGTGTTGTACAGGGAGTATGTAAAAGCTAGGTTTTTCCTCCCAAAATGCAGGGTGGTACACTTGTCCCACAGCTAACTTGAGTTGCCTATCACTAATCTATTGCTGTACTGTATCCAGATCTGATTGTAGGAAAGATCTATAGCATATAGGATCTGTTCTTTTTATCTCAAGTTACAGCTTGGTGTCATCTGCATATTTCAGCACTGTAACATTCTTCAAGCTGGCATCTGTGTCATTAATTCTTCAAGCTGTGTCTAAGAACGAACATCTATGGTACACTAGATGCCATCTCATAGGGTGAAGAATGTTGTCATAAAACCATGACTACCTCTTCTTGACCAAGAATGAAGGAGTTCAACCAGTTATAAAGATCATCTTTCACTCCCATTGCAGAGAATTTTACCATAAGTCGTTTATATGGTACTGAATTGAAGACTTTAGCAAATTCAAGATAGATAACATCCACTTATGAGCTGCCATCAGTGATTCAGGTGTTGTCTTCAAGAAACTTGATGAGTTGGCCACAACAGCTGGAGTTAGGGATAAATCCAAATTGTGAGGGTTGAATAAGGCTATGAGAATTCCCAAAGTTCCAGAGTGTTTCCCTGACACAGGATTCCATCAGTTTGGTGATGCAGCTAGTAAGACTGACTAGAGAGTAGTTGACAGGTGATGTCTAACAATTTCATGGCAGCAGATGACAGGTGCTACCTAACAATTTAATGACTACTCTGTGTAACATGATTTTTGTCCTTGGATAGCAACTGTTATTTCCTAATTGCTTACCCCTAGAAAGTACGAAAAACTGCTAATATTACCTTCAAACTTTGCTTTTGTTACATTTATTCAAACCCCAAAGAATCCCTCTCAACACATGGCTATGATGCTCCCACCACTGCTCCTGCTCATGATCAGAGATGCACATATAGTCAGCCACAAACAGACAGGCTCAAGTAATTAAGGTCAAGCAACTAACAAGAAAATCTGTGGTATTGAGCAGAATATTTGTTATAACAAAATTTCTGCTGCAGCAACTCAGTGCTGAATCTGTCTGAAATGTAATAGAAAATAGTTCAGTTTCAAATCATTGATGTCCAGGTCACAAAAGCAAAATTTGAAGGGAATAGCTGTCATTTCCTTTAATTCTTAGATTGAAGCAAATAAAAAATGACACTTACTGACCAAAGACACCAAAAAAATATTATAATAAATTTGTTACACAGTGCTATCAGTAAAAACGTTACAAATCTAAATATAGTTAACAAACCACAATAAATGAAAGGCATCACAGTTCACTGAAACTTGAAGATGTTCACAGGCAAATTAAGAGGACTCATTTTGCTGAGGGTGGTTGATTGGAGAGTGACCTGAGCTGTGGGATACCTTGATCCTTCTTAGATGAAGGCTTTTTTATTCCTCAGTGTATGGGTCACTTTTGTTTTGAGTAACTAAATTTTAAACCTGTTTTAATACATTTGTCTGTTTTATAACCCATTTTTATAACAGGTTTTGTATTGTGTGTCTACAATAAAGAAGGAAATATTTACTGTGAACAATAAAGAGAATTATTATTATTATTATTATTATTATTATTATTATTATTATTATTATTAAGGCAGTGAGCTGACAGAATCGTTAGCACACTGGGCAAAATGCTTTGCAGCATTTTGTCCACCCTTACGTTCTGAGTTCAAATTCCACTGAGGTTGACTTTGCCTTTCATCCTTTTGTGGCCTGTAAAATAAGTACCAGTTGAGCACTGGGGTGAGTTTAATCGACTTTACCCCTCCCCTCAAAACTGCTGGCCTTGTACCAAAAATTGAAATCATTATTGGGGTGTTGCATTCACGATCACAAGATCATTGTTTCAATTCCTAGATCAGGTGGTGCGTTATTTTCTTGAGCAAAACACTTTATTTCACATTGTTCTGCAATCACCTTGACACCTGATGCATGGTACACCATGCACTTGTCCAGATAACATCAAGTTGATGGAGAGAGTGAACTAATGTACGACACATACATATGATAATTATTAACAAATCATTTGTGCCAGTCGTTCAGCAAAAACTGAATGCTCATACATTGTCTTAGACAGGAGAGGTCATCATCATCATCATCATCAACAACAAAAGGTGTCAAGCACTGAGATCAATGTAATCAACTTGCCCCCTCACCTCAAATTTCAGGCCTTGTGCCTATAGCAGAACGGATTATCATTATTAGTGACTCTTGTAAAATAAACACTTTCTTTCCTTGTTTTCTCTTTGAAACACAACCTTATTCAAGTTTTACCAAATGAAAATTTCTTTAGAGCACTTGCCAAACAGGATTTTAATTACATGAGGATGGTTTAAGCCTTACTTGATACTCCAAAAGAAGCAAAAAAGGTTGGTTTTAACAAATTTTATTTGCTTACATATTTTTACTACATTTCACATTCAAAATATCTACCAAATGTAACCTCAGTACAATGTAAAATAATACAGTCGCTAACAGGGCAAGAGAGATAGCACAAAAGCAAATTATACCACAGAATGAACAAGAAGAAAATAATGTATATCTAATAGATAAAAGAAATGTTTTGAATAGCCCAGGTGTGGCTGTGTGGTAAGAAGTTTGCTTCCCAATCACATGGTTCCAGGTTTAGTTGTACTGCGTGGCACCTTGGGCAAGTGTCTTCTACTATAACCTTGGGCCAACCAAAGCCTTGTGAGTGGATTTGGTAGATGGAAACTGAAAGAAGCTATCACATGTGTGTGTGTATATATATATATATGTGTGTGTGTGTGTGTGTGTGTGTGTGTGTGAGTGTGTGTGTGTGTGTGTTTGTGTCTGTTTGTCCCCCACCATCACTTGACAACTACTGTTGATGTGTTCACATCCCTGTAACTTAGTGGTTCGGCAAAAGAGACTAAAGAATAAGTACTAGGGTTGATTCATTGAACTAAAAAAATTCTTTCTGGGCAGTGCCCTAGCATGGTCACAGTTTAATGACTGAAACAATTAAATGATAAAAGATAGTGATAACAGGACTTGCACTGAAACAAATATTTTAACTCATTCATTTTGTAGTTGTACGAAGGTTAATCTCATCTCTGTCACAACACAAATTTTTAGACTTAACATGATTCCCAGAAAAAAATTAGTTCGGTGTCTTTTGTATAACCAAGCAGTGTCTCTTTATTGTGGTATCTAATCCAAGGGAGAGCAAAGAAAATATATTATGTCTGTGTTTCAAAGAGGATGTTCTATAGAGGGTTAGTGACAGACAGAAGTGATAACATTCTCTGGGAGATTCTAGTTAAGCCATCATCAACTTCTTCAAGAGACACTTAATGAGAAAAGGGAATATAGAAAAAGAAATACAAGGATCGGCTGAAAAGTTTATAGATTGACCAAGATACTCTCACAGAATGTGACCAAATGAGGTTTATATTGCAACATAGTCCCCTTTGTGGTCCACATAATTCTTCGATCTGTGATACAGTGTTTGGATCCTATTGATGAATAAGCCTGTATCCAATTGGTTAGAAAAGTCATCAACAGTAGATAAGATGTCATCATAACTGTGATACTGATTCCTAGCCAAATGTTTTTTCATGTTGAGGGACAGATGATTGTCAAATGGGGTCAAATCAGGAGAATAGGGAGCTGGGGTCAACCAGTTCAATGCCAGTCAGACACAGCAGCCATTGAAAGCAAGGACTTGTGTGCTGAAGCACTGTCCTGATGGAACAAGACCCCTTTCATCAGTTTTCCTTGGCATTTGATCTTGATAACCTTTCTTAACTGCCTCAGTAAGTTGGCATAGTATCCTCCATTGATAGTGTGGCCCTTTTGAAGATAGTCAATAAACACAATACCTTTTGCATTCCAAAAATTGAATCCATCACCTTCTCTGCAAATGAAACAACCTTGGCCTACTATTTCTACTGCATGGATGGTCTCTTTGTCTCTCGTTCAAAGTGATGAACCCAATACTCATCCTGGGTTACGAAACATTCAGGGAAACCAGCTGGATCTGCCTCAAACAATGTCAGATTCTCCTGTGATGTAATCAGCCTGGTGCACTTTTGATCAAGTGTCAGAAGACATGGCACTCACCAAACAGAAACTTTTGTCATGGCAAGTTCATTGTGCAGAATATTTTCAGGTCTCTCATGGGATATGTTAATAGCATTGGCTATTTGATTTATAGTGAATCATCTGTCATCCATTACTATATGATGAACACGATCAATGTTTTCCTCAGTGCTGGCAGTTGCAGAATGTCCAGACCTTAGGTCATCTTCAAAACTATACTTTACCCTCCTAAATTCAGCTGTGCACTTTTGTAGTGTTCATAAAGCTGGAACATCATTCCCTAATTTAGCGACCATATCAGCATGAATGTATTTGGGAATTAAACTCATTTTCTGTAGGTACTTGATAATAGCACAATGCTAAATTTTGTTACCACTAGTTACTTTGAAGTCTTCCTTGAACAGTCAGATGTCAGTTTACCTGGAAAGAAACAATGCAGTTATTAATAAGAAGAGCTAAAAATTAATGCATGCAAAATTTCACAGCTCTAACATCACTCTTTCATAATCAGAATATGAACTTTTCAGTTCATCCTCGTAGTTAACTCTGAACATGAAGTTGTAGGCTGGAGGTAACAATTAGAAGAGTGCGCTTACCCTTAGCAATCAGGATAATCTGTTATCTGTGGGATTCTCTAGTTGGTCTTCTTATTGAGACACACAATAATTTTCCTATCATTTTATTTATTTATTTGTTTTTTCTTATCACATTCAATGTAAAACCACCACCAATTTGTAATTTGTCATTGTAACCCCCCCTACTGTTATCCTTGTTGAAATAAAATGTCATCATCATCATCATCTTATCACCACCACCACTGCCATCATCAATATTGTTGCTATTATTATTTTATCATTTCTACTACTACTACTACTACTGAGCTGACCATTTTTAAACAAAAATTTCAACTAATAATATCCTCAAAATATAGCTATTTAAATTTTAATTATCATCACACAAAACAAGTTGTCTGCTAGTATTATGTTATTACTACTGTCATTATTATCATGAGTCATTAAGGTATTTTTTAATCAGATTTTTCACCTTTCAGTTCAGTCATACGACCAGATTAATCCAAATTTATTTGAGAGTTGTTTAAGGATAAAGGAAAGAAATAATGAAAGCATAAATGTTATTGATTAATCAATACTATTAGACAGGGATAATCTAAATATACACCTTGATAAGCAGAGTGGAGTATGGGAAGTTTATTTTCTTTATTTCATTTGGAGCTGTTGTTGTTGTTATTATTATTATTCAGTAGTCTTATTTTTATCATGTGCTTTCGCTGCACTGATGAGTGCAGCTCTGTGTGCCTTCGGTATGTGCTGTGGTTTGTTGTGGTGTTCTTATAATCATTGTGAGTGTACAGAATTGCTAGCATACTGGGTGAAATGCATAGGAGCATTTTGTCCATCCACTTGTTCTAAGTTAAAAGCCTGTGTGTGTGGCAACAAAGCCACCGTTCGTTCTCTGGTAACAAGGGCGCGAATTACTCGAGCCAAGTAAAATGTGTGAGGCCTTTCAGCAGCATTTTGCCCAGCTGTTCGGGACCAGTGGCAAGCGAGAACGCAGGGTGGACTTCAGTGCCTACCTGCACAGCTTGCCACAACTCTCGGCAAGAGAGGCAAGGTGCTGCGAAGGTGCCATCACGGTGGCAGAAGTGCAGGATGCGCTGGCAGAATGCTTGAGGGACAAATCACTGAGTCAGGATGGTCTACCCTACGAGCTTCACAGTTGTATGCCAGACTTGTTTGGAAACGTTTTGACAGCAGTGTACTGCAACTGGCAGCAAAACAGGAGCATCCCCGGTTTTGTGAGCCGAGGAGCCGTAACGCTTCTGAAGAAAGATCCAAACAAGGGGGACGTAATAGATAACTTTAGGCATGTAGCGTACGCCTAAAGGAAACCTCTCTGTCTCTGTTATATATACATAAATACGGATGTAGTAGATAACAGCTAGCCTTTGGCCGCACCTTTGGACCCTATTATGTTCACTACTCTGATTGGTTGGTACTGGCGCAATTTGTCTCTTGCTCTATTGCACGCCAAGATGCAACCCAACCAGGGAAACTACCTTTATGATATGTCACAGTATAGAATGTGGCCCTTTTGAGCGCGGGGTCCAATCGGGAGCAATTGGTCCATTCAGCTTAAGGCCAGCCCTGATCATAGGTTCGTGCCTTCGTAATGGAATACGAAGGTTTGAGTTCTTCTTCAGACTTTACGTTGTCTGGGGAAGAGCTGGTTAAAAGTCTGAAGAAAATAGACGAAGCAATGGAGGTGAAGAATTATGCAGAAGTGGTGAAAGAGAAAAAGCGAAGACATGTGTCTGGAGGAGTTGAGTAGATTCAAAGAAATGCTTAAAAGGGAGGGGAACGACATAAAAGTGTCCCTACCCCAAGAAGTTTTAAAAGAAAATGTAGGAAAAAAAAACATTTACAGGACGTACTCAGCAACAACAAGGAAAATTGAAATCATGTCAACCACTCAAGTCGAAAAGGCATTAAAACCAATCTGGCAAGGGATTTCTTACCTTGCCAGAGGAAGAAAGTTTGGAACAGTGGAGGTGCAGTTCCATGAGGTAGCTACTGCTAGGCTGCACTCGGCAGCATCCTTAAAAACGGATGAAGTGGTGCTTCTACCCATATACCTTGGTAAGCGTGCTTCCAGGGTTAGGGTAGAAGATATACCCCCAGAAATTGATGTAGCCTGGGTAGCAGCTGCCATACTGCTGGGCACGGAAGAGAAGGTAGTGGTCCTCCAGGCAACCAGAACGCCCCATAAGAACTGGCAAGGGCAGAGCCTAGATATGATAATCCAGGTGGCCCGAGAAGACCTTGAAAACATGGTCGAGACCATCACGGTCGAAGAGGTGACACTCAGGGTCAAAGTTGAAGGCAGGATACTGCGATGCTATGAATGTGGCCTGAAAGAGCACATTAGAGCGGGCTGTCCTCCACCACCCGTGAAGACTAAAGAGAAACCCGAGAGCATGGAGGAAATCTCGACTTCACCACCGACAAAAAACAGTACCAGCCCTGAGGAAAAGATGAATGTGGAAAAGAATAGATGGGAAACGGCTGGAAAAAAAGAAGAGAAGGAAAAAAGCACACTTTGTAAATGATGACCCCCATCCCACACCCACTCTACTCCAACCTCCTCCTACAAACACCAGCCCTCTCTTTGCCCCACCTGACACAAAGACAAGCACAAGCACACGGGAGCCCCAATCTTCCCCACCCTTGCCCTGTGAGAAAAAAATATGTTATACTGTACAACGAACAAAATGAAAAACTTTATAATGAGATAGACTCGTGGGACAGAGCGATAAAAGTGAATACAACAGAAGTTAGGGGATTGTCCAAGTACTTTCATTGTGCGATGGCAGACCCAGAGTATCTTTTGAGAGTAAAGGATTATGATGGGGACTTTGAGTGGTGAGTCAAGAAAGTGAACACCAGCACAATACCAGAACGGGTAAGCTATCTTGAACTTTTAAAGAAATTTAACATAGACATTGTTCAGAAAGATGAAAGTTAATGGTTACAAATATATATATATATATATATATATATATATATATTATTATTATTATTATTATTATTTATATATATATATATATATATATATATATATATATATATATATATATTATTATTATTATTATTATTATTTATATATATATATATATATATATATATATATATATATATATATATATATATATATATATTATTATTATTATTATTATTTATATATATATATATATATATATATATATATATATATATATATATATTATTATTATTATTATTATTTATATATATATATATATATATATATATATATATATATATATATATATATATATATTATTATTATTATTATTATTATTTATATATATATATATATATATATATATATATATATATATATTATTATTATTATTATTATTATTATTTATATATATATATATATATATATATATATATATATGTATATATATACACTGGAGTGGCTGCGTGGTAAGTAGCTTGCTTACCAACCTCATGGTCCCAGGTTCAGCCCCACTACGTGAACCTTAAGCAAGTGTCTTCTACTATAGCCTCGGGCCGACCAAGGCCTTGTGAGTGGATTTGGTAGACGGAAACTGAAAGAAGCCCGTCATGTGTGTGTGTGTGTGATGGTCCCCCACCATCGCTTGACAACCGATGCTGGTGTGTTTACGTCCCAATAACTTAGCGGTTCGGCAAAAGAGACCGATAGAATAAGTACTAGGCTTACAAAGAATAAGTCCTGGGATCGATTTGTTCGACTAAAGATGATGCTCCAGCATGGCCGCAGTCAAATGACTGAAACAAATAAAAGAATATATATATATATATATATATATATATATATATATGATGCAGGCCTTCCGTGTGATCACATTACTCTAAAATGTCGTTCTTTTTTCCCTATTAAGGCGGTTGAGTTTAATTCGTGAGAGATTTAACTGTTATTTCTAGCAGGTGATGCGACTGCGCAAAAGTTTACATTTACAACTTACTGCGAAACCTGGACTCTATATCGTCGCGACATCCAAAAATTAGAACACTTTCGCCAGTAAAAGCGTTGTCCAATCTTGAACATCAAATGAGGATATTTTGTGACCAATAACAAAATCCTGGAAAGGGCCAACAGTCAAAACATCGAATCGCTCGTCATGAAACACCGTCTGGAAGAATCAAGATTCCCATGCCAAGTCTTATTGGGTGAGCTCACTTCAGGGAAAAGACCACAGGGTTGCCCTCTTCAAAGATACAAGGTCCAACTTAAAACAACACTGAAAGCCCAAATCGTTCGAGGCACAAGCCCGAGACCGTACCAACCAGAAAAGAAAAGGAAGAAATCAAACGACAGGAGAGAAAGGCTCGGCAAAATCAACCTCGTCCTCTACCAACATGCAGTCAGTGTCATCGACTCGTCTATGAAAGAATTGATCTACATAATCAACGCCATTACCATAAAAGAAGCGATCAGCAAAGAAAAAATTAAATTTTCGGATACTAGATAAAACCGACGACGACGATAATTTCAATTAACGATGATCAACTGATACAAGATATAAAAATTTACAACCATCGCATCACTAATCTGTACCAGCTGTGGATACATCCCCAGTTGTCGTTCCTTATGAGATCGCTTTACCGTCTCAGTGACTCGAAACCGCAGAGGCATTGTTCAAATTTTTACTGTTGTAAGCAATATTGCTTTCTTTCAGGTAAGTAAATCAGGTTATAATTAAACGCTTTCGCTTGGCGTTCAAATGAAATAATTGACATATCTACATCTAATATATATACACACACACACATTGGTACTGCATAACATGCCGTATGTTGAAATATCTAAACATCTCAAACTTTTGGGAATATTTTGATAATTTCTGGATTAAATGCTTAATCCAACTCGTTGAGCAT
Source organism: Octopus bimaculoides (assembly GCF_046866305.1). Taxonomy (NCBI): domain Eukaryota; kingdom Metazoa; phylum Mollusca; class Cephalopoda; order Octopoda; family Octopodidae; genus Octopus; species Octopus bimaculoides. Next base: position 30,680,906 of record NC_142934.1, read on the forward strand.
GTCACAAGTTTTTAAAATATTAGGTATTGAACCATTATTTCCTTGGATGAAACCATCCCTTCATGAGGTTAACACAACCTCTAATCGAAGTACATATATATACCTGTTTCTTACTAATGAAAATCAGATCAGTTTTTGTTCTTTGGTTCTGTATACATTTTAGGCTCAGGAATTTATCCGAATTTTTTAGTATTTATTATTATTATTCAACCCTGTTTTATGGGATCCAGTTCCTTTACCGCACTAACCTAGGAAACACGTGTTTCTTAGGTCAAGCGCGTAAATCACATTTCATCTTAAAATCGTGTAAATCACGTTTCATCTTAAAATACTAAAATAGCCAGTTGGTTTTGGGTTTCTTTTGGTTCAGTAGGTTAAATATTTACCTTCATCCATATGATCAAAGACGTTCCAGTTTATTTTTGTCAAATATAGTATATCTAGAACTACGTTATCCTTCCATTCTTGAAACGATAGCATGTGAGTTAAGATTTGGCTATTATTTCTAGTAAGGAGAGTGACAACACTTAGGGTCCTTTGTTAGTATTCAGAGTAATTGTTGAGCCCCAGTTCAGCTCTATGTTTAAAAATATCCTAGTCGTGATTCCCATTTTAATTTCAACATAATTTATCGAGGACTGCATTAGAGCGTAAAGGCTCCTTCATTGTCTCACGCCAACCGGCTTTGTTGAATACACCAATGATTGATACACTCTGGTCGTGACCATCCAGTCCTTTTGTATATCTAGGTCTACATTGTGTTTCTTTCCTTGTATTAGGTAAATATAGTGTGACGGGGGAAAATTCGGCTGCTATTTCTAGCCTGTCGTGGATTGTAGGAATGAGTAAAAATAAAGTCATTGTTAACTTTTGTAAGCCACATTTCTGTTCAGTTTTTGGAAGTTTTATTATACAGAAGTAAGATTTAACGAAACAGTTTTCCTAATAATTAAAAGGATTCGGTGGCGAAGTGGGGTGAAAAAAAAGAAAGAAAATGACTTGTAAACATTGCAAATATGGCACCGTTTCGGGTGACAAATGTTCATGGGTCGAATAAGAACTTTACGAATTCCTTCATCCTAGTAACTTATGTCGGAAACTCAACCCAGACGTTTCCACACTGCACAAACACTTCACATTTTATGAAAGCAAGTGTGCGCTTTTCTTTCTATGTGTTTGCATGTTTTATTAGAACAGAAACGGTTTCACATAACCAACCATCAGACACATCAGTTACATGAAACTCGAAGTAATAATTTGCGAAATTTTTCACTGTCAAAATACTATACCTTGCTCTACCATTGGTAGACAAGTACTATTTTCTCCTTGTTTTGCCGGTAAATTTTCAGATTAACACCTGCACGATTTTCACTAAGGTGTTAGGGTTAGGGTTTTATGGTTAGGGAATTCCGTCCCTAACCCTAACACCCTAGTGAAAATCGTGCAGGTGTTAATCTGAAAATTTACCGTTTTGCCTATGTAAAAGGATTTGCTTGTACACTAGGTTCTATAACTACTTTTTTTTTTTTGTTTTTGCATCCTTTCAAAGCCTAGCCAGGCTCATGGGCCCGGATTCCCGGTTTCTATGGCGTATGTCCCTCAGCTGGACGGGACGCCAGTCCATCGCAGCGTTACTCAAGAAACAGGAAGAAATAATGAGAGAAAGAGTACAACAAGGGTCGCCACCACCCCCTGCCGGAGCCTCGTGGAGCTTATGTGTTTTCGCTCAATAAACACTCACAAAGCCCGGTCTGGGAATCGAAACCACAATCCTCCGACCGCGTGTCCGCTGCCCTAACCACTGGGCCATTGCGCCTCCACCCATAACTACTGGGCCATTGCGCCTCCACCCATAACTACTATACTATACATTTATTCTAGTTACTATGACTACACTACTATGCCATACATGTATTTTAGTCACCATGACTACACTCCACTACTATACCACACATGTACTTTGAGTTACCATAACTACCTATGCACCATTCTTTTCCCAGGGATATGGCTTTAGAATTAATTTCACAATATATTTGTTCCCCCTTTTAAGCTTACATAGAGTCTTGGCTTTTATAACTGGTTGTTTGTACAAGTGAACATAGAAACTCACTCAAAAACCTGACCACTGTATTTTCCAGCATACAAGTCAACATAGTATAAAGTTTAAACATGTGTAAACATTCAGACATCGTCACTATCTTCCCAAATTCTATTGCATTTCACAAAGAATTTTTGTCTTCCAGTGTCATTTTGGTATATAAGTTGACCTACCTTTCTTTTGTTTTGTTTTTGCTGTAAATTTTCGTCTGAAAAATTCGTCTTGTAATCTGGGAAATACAGTAAGTAGTACTATCTTGTGTAAAGGGTAAATAGTAAAGACTGCCTTTGGTCATGAATGACCATGGGATTGCACCTAGAAAGTTACCCTCCGAGATGCAATTATGGGATTGGTCGTTTATGGAAGACTAGCAGTCACCCATGCATACCAGGCCCCCCCCTCTCCATGCCACCATTGTTATCCAAGGCAAAGGCTGATATAGCTTGGCACATCACAACTCATTTCTACTGCTCAGTGAACTAGAGCAATGTGAAATAAAGTGTCTTGCTCAACACACTGCCCAGTCCAGGAACCGAACTCACTACCTTGTGGGTGTGAGCCCAACACTAACCACTGAGCCATGCACCTTCGTTATCAATAGCTAAACAGCTTCACAAATTCAAAGACATGCATCAGAGTTAATTGTAATCATTATTATTTGTGTAGTGGTGGATGGTATCTCTCAGCTATGTAAGCTTCTATACTCCATTTATATCATCATCATCATCATCATCATCATCATTTAAAGTCTGTTGTCCATGCTGACATGGGTTGGACAGTTTGACCAGGGCTGGCAAGCTGGAAGGCTGTACCAAACTCTATCAGCTAATTGCCTTCAATCAGTTCAGGCACCTTCACTGTAACTTCACTGCCAGGCCCTACTTAACCCTTTTGTTGCCATATTTCTGTTGAAATACATAACCACTGTTTCTATTAATTTAGATAGTAATGAAAATTTTAGTAAAATAACATTGTCATAATTAAGTTGGCATTTGAGACATGAATTAGTATAACGTTTTTATGAAAGGCTTTAATTTAGATCACTTTAACACAGAAAGTTTGTATCACAGAACTAGGAATGGTCTCAGGAAGGTTTAGGGCTACCATTTGTCATTTTATATATGCCCTCTTTCCCTTATATATTATTAACCACAGGCACCCATGCTGATGACACATTAGAGGCATCCATACCGGTGACTCACATAAGGCACTTAGTACACTCTGTGGAATGGCTGGCATTAGGAAGGGCATCCAGACATAGAAACTAAGTCAAAACAAACTGGTGCCTGGTGCAGTCCTCCAGCTTCCCAGTTCCAGTCAAACCATCTAATCCATGCTAGCATGGAAAGCAGATGCTAAATGATGATGATGACACATATATTCATAGAAAGAGAGACTGATTTGTCCTTTGAGGTGTTAACATTCACTCAGGTATCAGTAAATCCATAGTTGGAATTAATTGCATAGTTACACGAGTTGTATACCTCCAACAGTGAGTGCAGTAGTAAATCGGTAATGTTTAGGTTCCTGTTTCATCGGGCTCACAATCATGAGGTAGTGAGTTCAAATCCTGGACCACACTGTGTGTTGTATAATTGATTAAGACACTTTATATCATGTTGCTCCAGTTCACTCAGCTGCAGAAATGAAAATGAGTTGCGGCGTCACTGGTGGCCTTTGCCTTTCACTTGGTTAACATTGGTGGTGTGGAGAGGAGAAACTGGTATGCATGGGCAACTGCTGGTCTTCCATACACAAATTTGCATGGACTTGTACCATGGAGGGGAACTTTCTAGGTTCAATCTCATAGTCATTCAGGACTGAAGGGGGTCCTTCACTCTTGAACACTACCACCTGACATCTTTGGTACTATTGACTGGGTCCATTCTGTTGCTGGTTTCCAGGTTGAGAATAGCTTTCTTTCACCTGTCTATGAGGCTCTGAAAAGATCCTAAGTTCAGGCATTCCTCCTGTGACTAAGCAATAAAACAATTCATTGAAAGATGAGGGGAGAGACTTCTTGTAATTTGTAATCAAACATTTCCTTTTTATTTAATTTCAGGTTGTCTTTAACTCAATTGCAGAACAATTTAAAGTCTTAGACATTGCACTACTTTGGATAATGCTATCATCCTTTGAGCAATAACAAGTCTTGTATGTATCACTATGTCGAGTGTTGTATAAAATGCAAAATCAAGTAACAGTGCAGCCCTATGCATGTAACGTTTGTGAGAAATCCTTTCTACAAAAAGGAGATTTGGTAAATCACATGAGGATCCACACAGGAGAGAAACCATATAATTGTGAAATATGTGATAAAAGCTTCAACAACAACTCTAATTACAAGAGGCACATGAGGGTCCACACCAATGAGAAACCTTATAGCTGTGAAATATGTGGAGAAAACTTTGGTTACAACAGTACTTTAGTAAATCATATGGCAATACACACCGGTGAGAAACCTTTCCAATGCATGACTTGTGATAAACTATTTTCCAGAAGTTATTGTTTAAAAGAACATATTAAAATTCACACTGGTGAAGTGACACCTCACCATGAAAATGATAAAAAACGCAAAAAGTCTACAGATAGAGAAAAACCATTAAAATGTCAGGTCTGTAAAAAGGGTTTCTTTTATATGAGTGAATTAAACAGTCATCTTCGGATCCACACTGGGGAGAGACCATATCAATGTGACATTTGTAACAAAGGGTTTTCTCGTAAAAGTGATTTAACCAACCACTTAAAAACGCACACAGGAGAAAAACCATACTCCTGTGATATCTGTGAGAGGAACTTCGGTGAACGGTCAACATTGAGTCGACACAGAAGAATTCACACTGGAGAGAAACCATTTCAGTGTGTTGTTTGTGGAAAAGGGTTTGTGTCAAGTGATTCTCTGACTGGACATCTCAGAGTTCACACAGGTGAAAAACCTTTCAGTTGTGAAATATGTGGTCAGAATTTTGCAGATAGATCTACTTTGAAAAGACATGGCCTGCGACACACGGGGGAAAGACCATTCCACTGTGAAATTTGTGGAAACAACTTCTCCAGGAAGTCAACATTGAACACACATCTTCGGACACACAATAATGCCCCCTTATGATAATTCACATATGAAGGGCATCCAGCCTTAAAAACCATATCAAAATAAACAGAGGAGCCCGATGCAGTCCCTGGACCTGTCTGATCCTATCAAACCAGCCAACCCATTCCAGCATGGAACATGGATAATAAATGATGATGATGACATGATATTCTCCAAACATGATACAGTCTCTTGCCTTGCCATGAAATAGAGAAATTCAAAAAATTTTATAAGTATTTTTTATTTTCTGCTATTTTAAATTATTTTAAATTGAATAATTTATTTTTTTAAATGTTTGAATCAGTATTTTTTTTACTAGTTAAACAAAAATAAAAAATTTTAATCTCTTATAAAACTAATTTTTGGTTTTCTATATATGTTTTGAACAAAAATTTTCATATATTTTTTGTATTTGTTGTATATCCCCAAATTAGCCCGGATTGAGCAGGTTATGATCAGAGACATTCCATTTATGATCATCTCATCTGTTGGCATATCTATAACTACACTCTCCAAAGTTTTTTTCCTTTTCTTTAAAATAGTAAAGCACATTCAGAAATAGATTTGGCAGCCATAATCTTTTACTTGCTTCAGTCATTGAACTGCAGTCATGCTGGAGCACAGCTTAAAGGGATTTAGTCAAACAAATCAACCCTAGTAGTCCATTCTAAAGTCTAGCACTATCAGTCTCTTTTGCAAATCACTAAGTTACGAGGAAATAAACAAACCAACACAGGTTGTTGAGTGGTGCAGGGACAGGCCCAAACACACACACACACACACACATATATAAAAAGGTTAAGAGGTGACACACAAGTAAATATAGATTGAAGAAATATGAAGAAGAAAATACTTAGAGAAGTTTATCATGGAAAACAGGAAGACATGCACATTTTTAGCTAAGCAGCCTCCAGTTTCAGTCATTTAAGATGACTTCTTCATGCTAAAATAAAACGGAAAAAAAAAAATGAAATAAATTGAATCAAATTTTCATAATATCAGTTCTGGAATTTTACATATTCTTTTTATAAAAATTAATGGTGCTGTATTTCATTTCCTTTTGATTGTTGCTAGTTGACAGTGATAGCCAGTTAATAAAATTAATGGAGATAGATTTGTTGGTGGTGGGAGGAAGGACAGTAGTAGTAGTAGAAGTAGCTGCAATAGCTAATATTCCCTGTGGCTTATAGTAGTCATTCATCTAGCTGGTAGAAGTGGTGGTGTTGGTTTATAGCAATTGTCCATCTATAACCTAGTAATAGTTCTGGTGTCCCCAGTAAGGGTTGAAGTATTGATGGTGGTTGTTGTTGTCTCCCTTTCTCTTCGATAGGAATTCAGATGTGGTTGGTACTTGATAATGAAGAACATTTCTTTGTGTTCTTAATGTTTTATTATCAACAAATTTATAGAGAGAAAAATTATAAAGTTTAGTTGTTTGTTACCTGCACATTTACTCTTTTACTTGTTTCAGTCATTTGACTGCGGCCATGCTGGAGCACCGCCTTTAGTCGAGCAAATCAGCCCCAGGACTTATTCTTTGGAAGCCTAGTACTTATTCTATCGGTCTCTTTTGCTGAACCGCTAAGTCACGGGGATGTAAACACACCACCATCGGTTGTTAAGCAATGGTGGGGGGACAAACACAGACACACAAACACACATACATATATATATATAGATAAATATATACAACAGGATTGTTTCAGTTTCCGTCTACCAAATCCATTCACAAGGCTTTGGTTGGCCCGAGGCTATAGTAGAAGACACTTGCCCAAGGTGCCACGCAGTGGGACTGAACCTGGAACCATGTGGTTGGTAAGCAAGTTACTTACCACACAGCCACTCCTGCGCCTATGTTTATTTTCACTGTGTCCTATTTGTATTCCTATATTTTAATTTGCAATCTATGCAGGGTCATTGATGATGTAAAATTTGTCTCAAACTAAGCCAAAAGAAATGTGCCAAAATTTTCTCACAAGTTTTGTTTACATCTAAATGACCTACCATGGGACTTTCATGTGCTAATGAAAGTACATGGTTTCGTAACAATTTTGGTACTACAATTTGATGATACAATTTCCATTCATACCCACAGGAATGGGGCGGCCTATATTTCCTCATCAGAACACAATCCTTAAAGTAATAACAAAGTTCAACTCCACATGCCACAACTCAGGTTTTGTAGTCTTGCAAGCTGCATAGAAATTTCACTAGTGCTGGTGGTACACACGCACACACACAAAACCCTAGTACATGTAAAGTTGCTGGCATTAGGAAGGACATCCAGCCATTGAAACCATGCCACAGTAGACACTGAAGTACAATGCAGTCCTTTGACACATCAAACCATGTCAAACTATCCAACCCATGCCAACACAAAACAGATGTTCAATGATGATATGATAGTGTGTATGCATGTGTGGGTGTATCACAACCTCCTTGTCTTGATATTGCATGATAGTTGTGAGTCACATCATATAAGCAGCATTTTCAATTCCAATCATTCATGAAAATATGTCTGCCATGGGGAAATATTATCTTACTTGGAAACAGATTAAGATTGGCAACAGGAAGGACATCAGGCTATAAAAAGTCTGCCAATTCAGATCCTGTCAAACCATTCAACCCTTGCCAACATGAAACATTAAATAATAATCATCTTCCAAATGGCTTCTGGTTTTGAATATTTTCCAGTGTAGAAATTGTGTATGTTCCTGAATAGAATTTATTGTTGGGCATCTGGGAAATAATGGCTTTATCTAAAACTACTGGCCATTACATTTTCAAATGTGATAGATGTATAATTTTTGCTCACTTCTGGATTTTAAAAGAAACCAGATAAAGTAAGAAGTTCAAACTGATGCTGAAGCAGGTCTCCCTATTATACGAATTGGTTTCCCATCCAACCCCTAGACTCAAAAGATTCTTGAAGTCTTTTGAAAGCTATCACCAGAAACCATGATTAAGTGCAGTTCTTCTCCAAGTGGGTTGTACCCCCCCCCCCCCGAAGGAGAGGTGAAAATTTACATATGGGTACTGAGGACAGAGAGCAACAGATACATCCTTATCACCATCTTTCCATATTTGCATGAGTAAGGTAAAATTTGTTGGGGCGCTACCTGTTGCCAACTCTCATTTCCTAGCTCGGCAATATTCCCCCTTGGTCAGACATGGTTTCACAGAAAACTAGAAATGGACAATACCATTTGTATGATAGTGATATTTGCTTACAACTATCACATGATGTCAAGAAGGATACACAAACACACACACTGGGCTTGTATCAGTTTCCTTTGACAATACCTACTCACAAGGCTCTGGTTGCCCTGGACTATAGAAGACACTTATTCAAAGTGCTACCCAGTGAGACTCAGCCCCAAATCATGTGATTGAGAAGCAAACTTCATAATCACAAAGCCATACCTTTTTTATTCCATATGCTAAATCTTTGGTAATATGTAGTGATTGAAAAGTTGTTTTGACATTCCAAGTTGTCTTTTAATTGTGATCAACTTGTTCACAGTCATTGTTTTGTGGTGTATTTAATTTTATTGAGTCATAGTAGAGAGGGTATTGAAATTGTATTAGTAAAAGAAAGGGAGCAATAGTTTAAAAAAAGGTTGAGAAGCACTGATTTAGTGAAGTGAGAATGACAGTCATCCACACCTACTTCAGGAACTTCATATGTGTGTGAGAGAGAGAGAGAGAGATACCCTTATGTCACACAGTAAGGATCTCAAGTATACATATGAAGCTGTTAATATTTTTCCTGCACTAGTGCCATTTCATCCATCTTTACATTCTGAGTTCAAATTCTGCCAAGGTCGGCTTTACCTTTCATCATTTCAGGGTCAATAAAATAAGTATGACTTGAGTACTGGGGTCAATGTAATCGACTTAACCACTTCTCCGAAGTTACTGGCCTTGTGCCAAAATTTGAAACCAATGTTATTCATGCACTAGACCAAGTTCAGAATTTTCAATTCCTTCAGATATGCAACAGTTGTTTCATCCTATTTCATCCTGTCCAGTTAGCACCTAAGAAGAATGCCATTATTTCTGAAAATTTATGAAGCTAGGAAGTTGTCAAAGATAATGTATTTGTCTCTTGCATAGTACTTAGACTTCTTCCCAATACAGTGACATCAGGAACACAACCACAGTTTAGACATCCATCTTGATCTTTAGCAATACATTTTCTCAAATCCACAGAATAATGTATGGAATTTACTAAAAGCTAGTAGGTTTTAGCTGTTGTTTAATCCCAAGTCAGCCATTCTCAAACAAACCTATGATCAAAGTTATTTCATCCAAGAACACCATTTTTTTTTTCTTCTTTCAGACAGAGTATCTAAGATTTCATTATATGATGCCCTCAATTTTAAGCTAGTAGCTAAAAATTTCTCAGATCACACCCCAACCATCTTTAGAAAAAAAGACAAGAATGGACATACCAAATATTGTAGTTTGAGATGAGCTATATATGAAAAGACAGGGTGAACACGACCTGAATGTCTCTGACAACTGGTCTGCTTAACCAAAGTTAAACAACAGACTGGACATTGGAAAGTTCAACATGCCCAATCTAATACTGAATATACAACTAACTACTGTGTTAGAACATGCAGAGTGATCCTCAATCAGAAATATAACGAATCAGAAACCATGAATATGTGAATCACAGCCATCATTCAGCAAGTGCTGACCTAGAGCAGCAGAATTAACTAGAACAGATTTATAGCTCTGGATATATTATATTCAACTAATCTGACTGCAGTCAGTTACTGGTGTTTATGTTACCAGCCTCAAAGGGATAAAAAGGTAAAGTCAACTATGGTTAACTGAAAATATAACAGAATGAAACTAATGTCAGGTTATATACTTGTCCAGTCAAATATAGTCCCATTCAGTAAAAGAGGTTCTTAATCTTGCTAGTTACATAGCAACCTCTTCGCCGATGCATTTCAATACTATGAGTGTTGGAGGACAAAAATAGTAGAGTTCTGTCCCTTTACATAATACTCCGGTGAATGTTTAGTGGAGTTAACTTAGTCTTTCGCTTTCCACTGGCACTAAGTACTGAGGATCAATTAGGCCTTGTACCAATGGAAGTAATTATTATGAGATAAAAACAACATTAAGAGGAATGTAAAATATATGTTTAATGTAATTATCTATGAACCGAAAATTTCTTCTTTTTGCAAAAATAAGAAATCAATAAATGGCAGAATTTACAGTGACTCAATGACTCAAGCAAGGATTGAGAGTTCCATGTGTTGAAACTAATCAAACACTCAACCCTGGCATCATTCTGTAACTTCTACCAAGTATTGATAAGAAAAAAAAAATATATATATATGTATATATATATATATATATATACATACATATATATAATCAGGTTTTGAGTTCTATTTTCCCTGTTTGCATCACCAAACATTATATATTAATTAAAGTGTACAACATTATATATATATCCATTACGGCTGATCAGTTTCGCACTAGGGGTTCAATGGAGTGTTAGGTAATAGACTGATTATGTAACCCTGCACTCTTTAGAGACTGCAGTCATGGAATAAAATATGGGAACTGCACTCTATTGGTGGAGGTGAAAAGACACATCCAGTTTGTGGTTGTTGTGAAAAAGATGATGAAAAATGCTCTGAGCAAAGGTTAAGAATTGTGTTCTTGTAGAATTGGAATATATGCCATGGTACTATATGTGTAGTGTTGGGGGTGGGCAAAAGCTGTATAAGCATCTGTGTTTTTTTTTTTTCGTTTTGGTTAAATTCTTTGAAGCATTTATGGAGGTATAGAGCATATATTGGAAGACCATGTGTGTGGGGGATTACATTAGGGGGTGGATAGGGGTCTATTGGATTGATGTCTGCTATGATAGGACGTGTGTTTTGGTCAAACTCGCTGGATTCTAAAGTATTGGTGGTGGGATGCCCAAAGTTGGTTATAGTCATGATGGACAGAGACTTAGAGACAAGTTACTTGAAGCATTTGACGAAATAGAGGGGGATATAGCATCATACAACGTGGAAGACAATTGGAGATTTCTGCGGGACAACCTGTTGAGAGCCACCGACTAGATCTGTGGCTGGTGTAAAGTCCCCTCTCGACCCAGAATAACGTGGTGGTGGAACAAGGAGGTAGATGGGGCTATTAGACAAAAGAAACAGGCTTGGAAGGACTGGAAGAACGGTGGTAGCAGGGAATTGTACCAATTTGCCAGAAGGGAAGCTAGGCGACAGGTTTATTTAGCCAAAAGGGAAGCAGATAAGAAAAGATTTGCCAATGTTCTGCGCCGTGAGGACCAAAGACTCGAGGTATTTCGTGTTGCAAGACAGTGTAGGAGAGACAATAGTGATGTCGTAGGAGAGAAATGTGTTCGCATGGATGATGGTACGCTTGCATTAAATGAGGCTGCAAAGAAAGAGGTCTGGAGATGCCACTACGATAGATTGCTTAATAAAGAGAATGAATTGGAGAAAGAGAGCCTGCCGTATGTCGACCCAACAGAGGGACCAGCTATCCGAGTTGACAGTACCAGGGTAGATAAAGCAATTAATAGTATGAAGACAGGGAAAGCCCCCGGCCATCAGGAATCACTGCAGAGATGCTCAAAATATCTGGCAGTGTTGGCTACAGCCTAGTCACCCGTATTACGAACCAGGTGATACACGAAGGAGTCATACCCAATGACTGGTGTAGCAGCACCATAGTCAACTGCTACAAAGGTAAAGGTGACGCTTTAGATACAAATAATTACAGAGGCATCAAGCTGTTAGATCAGGTTATGAAAGTTACGGAGAGGGTCATAGCCCAACTAATTAGGGAGCGAATCAATTTAGATGAGATGCAGTTTGGGTTCATGCCAGGTAAAAGCACTAGTGATGCCATATTTCTAGTAAGACAGCTGCAGGAGAAATACCTAGCCAAGGATAAACCTCTGTACCTGGCCTTCGTTGACATAGAAAAAGCCTTTGACAGGGTCCCCCGATCCCTTATCTGGTGGTCAATGAGGAAACTTGGGATAGAAGAATGGTTAGTGAGAGCTGTGCGAGCCATGTACAGAGATGCTGCCAGTAAGGTGAGGGTTGGAAATGAGTACAGTAATGAATTCTGGGTAGAGGTAGGGGTCCACCAAGGTTCCGTCCTCAGCCCCCTCCTATTTATCATAGTCCTCCAGGCGATCGCAGAGGAATTTAAGACAGGTTGCCCCTGGGAGCTCCTCTATGCTGATGACCTTGCACTAATTGCGGAGTCACTATCAGAACTAGAGGAGAAGTTTCAGGTGTGGAAGCAAGGACTAGAATCGAAGGGCCTTAGAGTCAACCTAGCAAAAACCAAAATCCTAATAAGTAGGAAGGTAGATAAAACACAAACCCCTTCAAGTAGATGGCCCTGCTCAGTATGTAGAAAAGGAGTAGGTAGTAACTCCATAAGATGTACCCGGTGCAAGCTATGAACACATAAGAGGTGCAGCAATATCAAAGGCAGATTAACTACGAAGTTAGTTTTTGTATGTGGCAGATGTTCAGGTGCAATAAACACTGTAAACAAACAGGAAATAACTTCTATCTCATTCCAGGGAGAAAAACTAGAGGTAGCCGATAAGCTTCTGCTATCTGGGTGACCAAGTTAGTAGTGGGGCTGGGTGCGCTGAAAGTGTAGCTGCTAGAATAAGAATAGCCTGGGCAAAGTTTAGAGAGGTCTTACCCCTGCTGGCGACAAAGGGACTCTCACTCAGAGTAAAAGGCAGACTATATGACGCATGCGTAAGCTCGCACGGAATGAAGCCAGTATGCTCCGCTGGATGTGTAATGTCAGTGTGCATACCCGTCAGAGTGTAAGTATCTTGAGAGAAAAGCTGAACATAAGAAGCATCAGTTGTGGTGTGCAAGAGAGACGATTGCGCTGGTATGGACGTGGTGAGAATGGATGAGGATAGCTGCGTGAAAAAGTGCCACACCCTAACAGTTGAGGGAACCCGTGGAAGAGGTAGGCCCAGGAAGACCTGGGCTGAGGTGGTGATGCAAGACCTTCAAACATTGGGCCTCATCGAGGCGATGACTACTGACCGATACCTTTGGAAATGTGCTGTGCGTGAGAAGACTCGGCAAGCCAAGTGAGATCGTTGCCAGTGCCCTTGGACTGGCTCTTGTGCGGGTGGCATATGGGATGCACCATTTTGAGCGTGGCCGTTGCCAGTACCGCCTGACTGGCCTTCATAGGATTTTCGAGCGAGATCGTTGCTAGTGCCCCTGGACTGGCTCTTGTGCGGGTGGCACATAAAAGACACCATTTTGAGCATGGCCGTTGCCAGTACCGCCTGACTGGCCCTCGTGCAGGTGACACGTAAAAGCACCCACTACACTCTCGGAGTGGTTGGCGTTAGCAAGGGCATCCAGCTGTAGAAACTCTGCCAAATTAGATTGGAGCCTGGTGTTGCCATCCGGTTTCACCAGTCCTCAGTCAAATCGTCCAACCCATGCTAGCATAGCATGGAAAGCGGACGTTAAACGATGATGATGATGATAGGGCACATAGGTATGATAGAATATACTTTCTTTCATATGGGCAGGGATTAAAAATTTCACTTCTGCAGTTCAGATAGATGCTTGGTTGCCAGGAGTTCTTTAATATGGCTCTTTTCTCAATCAGGTATAATCTGCACTTCCTGCTGCTATTGAAGTTAGCTTTACATTTCTCTAATATCCTCCACTTTATGTTGTATTCCAAGGTACTTTCTTTCAAATACCATACATGCTTGGCAAGGTTTGTGGCATTTCATCTCTCCACAATATTAAGGAGGACTTGTGGTTGTTATACTGGGTTCAGAACGGGCCTTCTTGTTGCCAACATTCACCTAAGGTAATATTTCTCCATGACCAGGCATGGTTTTTCAGGAAAATTGAAAAGGAATGATATTGTTTGTATGATAGTGATGCTTGTGTACACCCATCATGTGATCTCGGTACAAGGGTGCCACTTCTCTCTATATACATAAACTACATATATGATGGGTTTCTTTCAACCTCTGTCAACCAAATCCACTCACAACTCTTTGGTTGACCCCAGACCAATAGTAGAAGACACGGTGCCAGCTATTAAAAATTTGCCTCAACTAATTCCATTTGACCTGAACATGCATGGAAAAGTGGATGTTAAATAATGGTAATTCTTTATGCAGCACTCTATATGAACTCTTGGTTATCCACACTTTAAGATTAGTATTTAAGAACAGTCTGAAGTGTCTGATAAGGTGCCATTCTGCACTATTCAGTCATGGGTAAATTTATACAGTCCTTATGTAATTTATCCCACAGAACCATCTGTATATAATGAGGTTCAAAGCAGAGTGGTGCTAAACATCTTTCTTGTCTTTCATGTAAGTTCAACAAAATATAGTTTGTCAGTCTGTAGGGTAATGATGAATTAGAGAGGGCTGAAGATTGAAACATGATGGACTAAATTCAATGCTGAAATTTTCATTGACTCAGATAAATCTAACTACCTTAATTTTTAGATATAAATAATGTATTTGGAACTAGTAAACTTTTACTAAAACAATAATACAGAACACTATTATAACTAAAAAAGTAAATTCCAACATAAGATATTCATTAAACAAATGCATAAATATTAACAAATAGTAAATACGAATACAATAGTACTAATGACCCTGATTAAAAAATTAAGGTGTTATGTATGTTTGTCTGTTTATGTACAAACAATAGAGTTAATTAAGATAATTAAGAGCAGAAAGGTTTTTCTAATCAGTGTGAATTTTTTAAATGGCTTTTGAAGGTAACATTAAAAGATTTGTCTCCACACAATTGACAAAGTAAATGTTTAGCTGTTCTCATTTCATGTGTTTTCCATGCTTGGTTAAATCAAAACTCTGAGAAAATTTCTGTCTTTACACACAAATAAATCTTGTCTCTGGGCATGGTTTTGTTGGTGTTTTTTAAAGTTGGAATTTACTAAAAAATCTCTTCCACGAGTATCACAGTGGTATGGTTTTTCTCCTGTATGTATTCTTACATGTGTCTTTAAAGTAGAATATTCAGTAAAACGGTCTTCACATAGTCCACACATCTAAAGTTTATATCCTGTATGAATTTGAATGTGTATTTTTAAAGAAGATTTTTCAGTAAATTGAAAGGTTTGTTTTTTCTGATGTGATTTTAAAGTGTAATTCTCATTGAAGTTCTTGCCACAACTATCATAATGGAATGGTTTTTCTCCTGAATGAGTTCTTACATGTCTTGACAGATGAGAGTTTTCTGAGAAATTTTCTCCACAAGGAAAGCATTTTGAAGAAGTATGTCTCTTTATATGATCTTTCAAGACCAACATATGGACAAAGTCCTGATCACATATCCTACAATGGTAAGGATCAAACCCAACGTTTGTTGATTTATCCATTTTTACAAATGTTTTCTTGTATTTCACTTCAATCCAGATAGGATGCAGCCTATTTTAATTATCTTTCATTTTATTGAAATTGATTCTGGAAGGAAAAAATATTAAGATATAACTTCCTCTCCTGATATATAATTAACATCATTAGTAGCAGAATTAGCATTTTCCTCATTTTTCTTATATTCTTAAATGTTTAGCAATGATCTTCTCTAACTAGGAACTCATTTTCTCCCAACATTTGACAACAAAATTCGAAAGAAATGCAGGGGAGACAGATGCTGATGGTTAAAGCACATTTCTAAATACTTCAGTCTTAATGGTGAGGATATAAGTTCCAGTAATGTATTGGTTCAATACAAGCAACTAGTAAACAATTTTGTTGTTAGAGCAATTAAATTTTTAGTTGTAATGACATTAAGTTTTGGACAGTTTTAGATTACCCATGGCACCGCTATGAATTGTCCCCCATCACAGAGTTGTCTCCCTTATCTTATTAAGACTTGTTATTTTTGTGTTATAGAGACGATCATTACGAAAAACTACTTAAGAAAGCAATAACTATAGTGATTAAGGATAATTGTAATGGCGGAAGTAAAGACAATTGACTGCACGCCCTTCAGGAATCCACTACATCGAGGGCAGAGATTCCGAATCGGCAAAAAAATCTGCATTTCAAACTTTTAGTGCCCCCCCCTCGCCCCAAACTTCTTAAATTTTCCCATTAAAAAAATTGGGGGGGGGGGCGAAATACGCAGAAAAATACGAAGATTATGATTCTGTAAAAAAAAAATGTAAAATTCAATTTTTCAAAAATAAATAAACAAACATTTTTCCTCTCCGCCCTATGACATGAAGTGTTATCTCTACTAATGTTTCATGCATGCATAGACTTATAAACTAGCAGACGCAAAAAGTATCTAAACAGCAAACCTGACATGCTAGAAACACGTTTTCAAAATTTTAATATGAAAAAATTTCAAACTTTAAATCCGCCCCAACTGGAAATCTGACAAGCTAGAAACAACAGCCAAACCGAGGATCAACTTTCTAAATACGAATTACCAAAAGAGAAAAAAAATGTTTTAATGTCATTTTGTTGCGTGTGTGTGAGCAAAAAAATCTAATTTTTACATACCTCTCTTAATTCCAAAAGACCCTAACCACAACATGTTGGGTTATGTTCGTCATGAAACATCAGTAGAGAAAACACTTTAATTTTACTTCTTGCCATAGGGCGGAGGGGAAAGGTGTTTCACGAACCGTCAAAAACCAAAGGCAAAAATATCCAATCTAAATTAGAAGTCAGACCAATGTGATGAATACTATTCCTCTTGAGTAAACAGGGGAAGCCATTTGACTTGCTAGAAATAGCGGGCAGATTAAAAGAACACATTAAATAATGAAGTTCTAAATACACATGAAACGGGGTAGTCATGGTTGAAACAAGAACATGCCAAAAAGATAGAAAGTACAAGACTGGAAGATACAGTTTTACTATTACAAACGTCTCGTGAGACATGTACAATAGAAAAATACAACCGGAATTGAGAAGCAGAAATGAACAATACAATTCTTTCACAGAAGGAAACAACCACATAAATCCTTGTTCGTTTTGTTCTCTACAAGCTAGCGATAGTTATCCCAAAAGTACGCCAAATGTTTTTTAAAAAGCAATTTACAAGTGTTTTGTAATGTGAAATATTATGAAATGTCGAAAAAATATCTTATTCCTAACAGCTATTCCGAGACTCCACCGAGTATCAAAAGTAATTAAATGCTCTTCTCTTGGAGAAGTGTATCAGTAGTAATTAAACCGACGGTAATCTTCAAGTTTAGGGGTTAAAAAAAGTAAATAAAAATATTCAAGGGAAATAACTGAACGACTTACCATTATTATCCGTTTTCTTTTAGCTGCTTATAAATAAATCCCACACGTGCTTTTTTTTTTTTCTATAACAGCATGCGACGGAATTTTTTCTTATAAAAGTTTTAAATGTTTTTTTCTTTTTCCAAAACGGAAATGAAATGGTTTGCAGAAGTACCCGACGGAACGGAGTCAAAAACAACAGGCAATTGTGCATGGAGAGAACTTTGTCGATGGAAATGATAATGAAATTCAACTGATAAATTTCTAGGATTGCATGCTGATCTCAATGAGATCGTGTTCATTAAAAATATATATTTATTAATGAAATTTTCTACAGTTATGCTCCAGATGTTTGAATATATTGCACTGAAGAAAATTTCATTAAAATATCTCTATTTTCAATGAACACGACATCGCCGAGCGAGGGTCACCATGCAGTTCTAGAAATTCACCTACTCAACATTATACACTTCAGAAATGGCAGCCAAAAAATAAACAAATGTTTTTTTCTTTTGGGATTGAATTCCGCCATAGAAATTCATATAGATAAGATGAGATTGAGGATTTCGTTTTCAGCAACAATAAGATGTTGTGCAGCCGGTCTTCCACGAGGCATTTTCGATTTCTCATAAGAAACTATAATATTCAATGACATGTGTGATTTATATATAAACAGTTAACGTCAATCAAATCACGTGTGTGATTTATTTATAAACAGAGTAGTACGGAGAATACTGGTAAGACGTTCAGTTACTTCCCTTGAATATTTTTATTTATTTTTTTACCCCCTAAACTTGAAGATTACCTAAACCGACAAACATGCATCTCCATCTCATGCACAGATTTTTTTAATTAAATTTTTTCAACTAAACACTTTGAAACTTCGGATACTTGTAGAATGTGTCACGTAGAACAGGGTTTACTCTTGACGTTTTTGACAAAATTTTGTATTTTAGAAGTTATTTCGGGTTAAAGTTGTATTTGGGTAATTTTAACCAATGACGTGTATTCAGCTGAAGAAAATTACTGCTGCTGTTTGCAAACAACAACTTCCGGGTCCATTGACAAAACAATGAATCTTCGACAACAGAAAAATTTAAACTGAAAATCACCCCTAACAAAACCCTTCTTTAATAACCAGCGATGTTTTTATAGCAACATATATGAGAATGTATCCGTCCATCCATCCATATATATACACACACACACACACACACACACACACACATTAATAATAGGTAGAAGTTACAGAGTGACAATGGCCAAATTCGTGTTTGATAAGTGCCAATAGCCAGTACATGAAACTCTCAGCTTTTGACTTACTCTCTAACTTCTGCCGATAATATATATATACATACATATATGTGTTAAAAAATCTCATCATGCAATCGAACCAATGAAAGAGCCTCTACCTGGTCGCTCGACACGCTAAAAATAGCAGCCAAAGTATTCCCCTACCTAAATCACACACCCATTGTATGTAATGTCCTAGATTATCCCTAAAAAGACGGTTTGCTGAAGACTGGAATGTCTTTGAGGATACATTTGCTGTATCAGGGTTGATTTGAGGTTAAATAACAACAAAATTATTAGTGAGACAGACCAACAATAGAGCCTGTATGTGGTTGCATGACCTGCTGGAAAAAGTAGCCAAACTTTTTGTATGTACAGAACAGAAAAATCTCTATCCTGTGATATACACGTAGAGTCCATTATGTCAGGGAAGAAAGACGGAATGGTCACAGTTGGGACGTCTTTGATCATATCTGTTCAATCAGATCCAACTCGGGACTAAACAACAGGTGACGAAGGGAACGAGAGAGCCTTTACCTTAAAAAGTGATCTAATAGCACTGCTAACACAATAGGACACACTATTCACTTATAAAGCCTTTAATATAATTGGTAGGACATTCTTACAGATGTGTGCCCCCACCCCAACTTTGTTGTCTCACAATTTTGAGCAAAATGGATATTTTTTAATGAAATTTTGTACAAATATACTTCAGATAATGTAGATTCTCATTATATTAGAATTTGTTGTGAAAGATGAGAAGAGGAGTTTTGGAAAGTTCACATGAGTTGGCTTTGTTTCCTCATAACTTTCAGGAAAATGGGTATTTTTTAATGAAATTTCCTACAAATACTTTTCAGAGTGTGTAAATTATATTAGAATTTGTTGTGAAAAGAAAAATAGTGAGAACACATAGCACAATTTTTCCGAAATTTCAAATTCATTTTTTCTTCATATCAAATTCTGATATTGTAATCTACACCATCTAAAGCATATTTGTAGCAAATTTAATTTTAAAATATTTTTCTGGAAGTTTGAGGCAACAAAGTCGACGGGGAGGGGGGGGCACATCTGTAGGAATGTCCTTGGTAGTATATTATGATTGTATAACAAAATACGGTACCCCTACAATATATATACACACATACATATATATATATCAGTCAAATATTGGGGTTTAATTCAACTGACCATACACCACTGCCTTACAAATTTGTGGGTTGGCTCTAAAGACCAGAACCCATCATTATTTTTAAGAATGGACAAAATGTCAGACAGAATACCTTACATTGTTAGTTACTTCTCTTTATGGGGCAAGCAAGGGACCTCTTTATGATCATTCAATATTTTAGAAATAGCAGCCAAATCTTCATCAATCACCCCACTAGCTTAGAAAAGAAAACATTCACTAATGTAATCCTGCATGTAGATTGTCAAATAAATTTTCATTTTTTTCAATTTATTTAAAAAAAGTTTTTAATCAATAATTTTAACAAATCAGTCAGTTATATATTTTCCTTCATTGTTCACTTCTTGGCAATGCCCCCACTAGCTTTTCAATGCCTAGACAGTGTAAATTATTAAGTCTTGACTCAAAGAATACACTGAGCAACAGTTTCAGCTCCACATCATTGTTGAATGAAATGCCTTCCAAACAATGGAAAGGTACCAGAAAAGGTGATAATGTGAAAGCATTAGGAGAATATGATGGGTGCAGCAGAACTTCCCAATTGAGCTCTTGAATGGTATTTGTGGTCAATATAATGATGAGGTGAGTGTTGTCATGTTGAAGAAGAACACCATGTCATTGGTTGGGTTGTTTCAGTTGGATTGCCCAAAATGAACCAGTCTATTTGCTGAATGTAATGCTCTACATTGACCATGTGGTTGTTTTCAAGCATTTTGTAGTAGATTATCCCTTCCTAATCCCACCAGACACAGATTGTTGCCTTACATGAATGCAGCTCTGGTTTGGCTCAAGATGTTGGTTGCTTGTCAGTATTCAGCCTTTCTTTCTTCAACAGCATATTGACATAAAGACACCATTTTTCATCACTGGTGATGACATGCAGTGAAGAAATTTCTGTGTCCACAAGTTGTCTAGTATTAAGCAAACAATTTGGCAGTGATAGAGAAGCTGGAGTTTGTCTCACTTAGAGTATGTGGAACCCATGCAGCAAACTTTTGAACTTTACTCAAGTGAGAGTGACAACTGAAGATATCATGAAAGCATTCCATCTGCTGGGCCAATTCTCAAGTGGATTGGCACAGATCTACATGGATGAGCTCATTCAATCAATCCTCATTGAACTGAACAGGTTGGGAGGAATGTGAAGAGTCTGTGAATTTGAATTACCCTCCATGAAGCATGTAAACCATTTCTGTGCAGTTCTCCATACACAGCACAAATGTCTTGAGCAACTTTGGTAGCTTTAGGACCTTGAATGAAAGTGAAGAGAAGCAAGTGTCAAAAATGCTCATTTTTTTTTTTTTCTACTTGGCACTCCATCATCATATGTCTGAAAAGAAGTAAAATTTATTCAAATTTCAAAAATGATAAACAAAAGTTGTAGAGGAAGAATATAGCTACAAAAAAAAAACAGAACAATATGATAAAAATATTTTTCATGCTAATTCTAATAACATTAGAAAGAAACAAACAAATTTATCTGACAACCCAATAAATGAATGTATATGTATGTATGGATGTATATGAGTGTCACTATCAATCAAACAGTATCATTCATTTCCAATATTCTATAAAAACATGCCTGACCATGGAGAAATATTACCTTCCTTGCAAACAGGTAAGGGTTGGCAACAGGAAAGGCATTCAGCAATAGAAATTCTGCCTCAAAAATTAGCATCCCACCCATACAAACATAGAACATGGATGTTAAATGATGATGATAATGGTAATGATGAACAAACTTTACTGACAGAGACCCGATATTTTATTAACCTCAAAACATTGAAAGATATATTTCATAGTTTATTCAGAGAAGGTACAGTAGCATCCATGATGGTTTTCTCCACCAGGCACCTAGGCTAGGAGAGAGGGCTCATAGCTTGCTTCATTGGAAAAACCATGCCTCAAGATGCCCTAAGATAAGAGACCCAACCCTCAGTTGACTCTGCTAAAGGCACCTGAGAGCTGTGTGGATAATCTTCCTAATGCCAATCACTTTGCAGCTGACAAGACCAAATCCTTGAGTAGGGCTACAGTAGAGAGGGGAAGAGGCAGCTGTATGCCAAGGGATGAGGAGAAGAGAGCCAGAAACAGCAGGTTTATTGCTGTAGAGGATCTACATAGCTATTCACATTATAGAAGAGAGAGTAGGATTGGTCATGGTTGAGCTGGAAAGAGATAAAGTAGTGGTGATGAGGTATCAGAGGGACCCTCAAGATACAAGGTGAGTAGGAGTGGGGACAGAACAGAAAGTGTAAAATGATAGGTGGATGTTGCAAAAGTGTACAGTTGAGTGAGAGATGGTAGAAATAGTGAAGGTGTGAGGGAGAACATAATGAAGAACAAGTGTTGAGGGACAATAAGTAGGGAAGAGTAGGTGACAACTGCAGAAGAGGTAGAGATAAGAATATGTGGTTAATAAGTATACTTTGCAACTTTGTGATCTCACAGTCAATCCCAAAATGTAGGACTTTCAGGAATTGTCTTCTACTGCAGATCTAGGTAAATCAAGACTTCTGAGTGAAATTTGCTAGAAAACCATGTAGAATTCTTTGAAGGGACCATTTCTGACCCCTAGAACATGACTGAAATATATTTTCATTAACCCTGAATGTATGAAGTAGAAAATCTTCAACCCAGATTGTATTTTGTCCAGCACTATACCATTTTTACCATGTTTACCACATTTGAATTCAATGACAAATATAATAAAAATATATAAAAACAACCAAGTCTTTGCTATTCATATTTCTAATTTAAGGAAATTTATTCTACAATCTTTGTCTTTATATTTCTCTAGGTATATATATAAAAAAATTATACACCTCAATAACAACAAAGAAATAAACTATAGTCAGTTTTTTGTTCCATCACAACAGTGATAAACTACAACACTATCACAATGTTGTTTATCTAACAGAACATATTGTTATACAAAAGCTTTTAGCAATAAACAATAGTAACAACAAAAAAACACTCTAACCTTCCCCTATAATACATTTTCAGAAATAACACATTGATTCCAACCCATGCTAGCAAAGTAAAGTACTTGCAAAACAATATTTCTTTTTTGTAATTGTTTATATATGAGACAAGATTAAACATCATGAGGATATATATTTTTGGTAGAAAATACTCTAACAATTTTGAGTTGTAATCATAATTAACATTTTAACATTTGCCATGGGTTGGATAGGTTCACAAGACAGCAACTTCTCATACATCTTGCTTTTATGTTATCTCTTTCATAAGCTCCAGTGTTTTCAGTCCAGCTTTGATAACTTCACATTTTCCTTGGTCTGCTACTTCTGCTATGCATCTGTAGATGACTCTCATGTAACCACAGATCAGCCCTGAACAGGCAGTTTTAAGACAGTAGGTTGCTATTACTAGCAGGTAGAGCTATAAAGAAGCTCTATGCAAGCTTTATAAATCTACCTGCTAGTAATGGCTCTCCTGATGTACATGGCAGTAGGCTTTTCCTAATGTCAACTGCTGTGATCATACACGCTTGATACTAATACTAAATCAGCTCAATTGAGGCACAGTGAATCATACTTTGAATTATGTCATCTTCCTTGAAGGTCAATATTTTACATTGATCATATATTTACTATATACTGTTACATACTCTTTCTTAATAAAGTGGTTCTGTATTAAAGCTATCACCTTCACATTTAACCCTTTTGTTACCATAATTCTGAAGAAAAACAGTGCTTTGCTTCAGTTACTTTCGAAAATGTTGATGAATTTAGTAAAATAACAGTAATCATTTAGCTGGTGTGTTAGACATAATTTTAACGAAAGGTTATGATTTAGATTAATTTAAAACAAGTTTGTACCACAGAACCAGGGGCAGTCCTAGATGGCTGGTATTAAAAGAATTATCCTACAAAGAAAATCTTTTAATTTTTTTTGTCAGCTAATACTGATAACTTTTTTGTAACTAAAAGTGTGAGAGAGAAAGAGAGATTTTTCTCTAGAAGATGATCAAAGAGCTGTAATGTCACTAATTATTCAATATTTGTTTAATAAATCACAATTAAATAATTTCATTTATACACATTTGATTAATGTTTCTACAATTTTAAGTGAAATAAAATTTACAAAAGTAGATAAATGTCTAAAAGTGGTTATATTCACAGCCAACTGTAGTGATTGCATTGCCTCTGTGTTCTTTCTTACTGAGAAATTATATAAACCCTTTATACTACAGGGTGGGGAAGAGAGGTGGACGTTTCTGAAATGGCTATTACTCAACCACAGGGGGAGGGACATATGTCCAACAGGTACCATTCGGTCCGTGGTGTCTTGACATTTTTTTTTCTTTTCAGGTGAAGCCATGGTGCTGTGGATGATAGAGCATCGCATGTTTGCCTACAACAATTATATGAAGAAGGAGTCTGTCATAGCAATTCTGAATGAGTTTCGGTGCCACTTCAACATTTACCAAAATCAGGCAGTTCCCACCCATAACACAATCTTACATTGGGTGAATGCACTTCGTACACAAGGTACACTAAAGAATACGAGACTGGTGAGGGCACCACAAACAGTACAGACCGTGGAAAATGTGGAATGCCTCAGAAAGCTTTGATAGGGAGTCCAAATCACTATGCTCAGAGACATTCCACTGAAGTTGGCATCATTAATCAATCAGTAAGGCATATTTTGCATGAAGACCTGCATTTCCACCCATACAAATTGGTCACTAGGTATCGGATGAAAACATGGGACTATGCACAGTGGCTTAACTTCACACATCAGATGGCAGCAATTTTTGAGGCAAATGACCTCATTTTGTTAATGAGTGATGAAGCTCATTTTCATCTCAATGGCATGGTGAATTAACAGAACTGTTGTTATTGGGCTCTTGAAAATCCAAGAGAACTGCATGAAAGATCACTGCAAACCTAAAAGTGATGGTCTGATGTGCTATTGGAAAAGCTGCCGTCATTGGTCTTTACTTATTTGAAGACTAATGGAAATACTGTTACTATGAACTCCGAGTGTTACATCCAATTGATAAACAACTTCTTTCTGCCTAAATTACAATGAAACATATGCCTATTCAATGCTTGTGGTTTCAGCAGGATAGGGCAACAGCCCACACAGCCAGAGCATCAATGGACATTCTTTGCCCTCTCTTCGGTGACCACCTCATTTCCAGGTCTACTGATGTTCCTTGGCCCCCTCGGTCCCCAAATTTGTCCATGTGTAATTATTTCTCAAGGCATACGTGTATGTGCATAAGCCCTATACATTGAACAATCTGAAGGAAGCTGTTTGCGTGGAAATCACCCAAATCAACAGAGCAATGCTGGAGAGAGTAGAGGCCAATTTCCAAGAACACCTTCAGAAATGCATCAATGAAAACAGACACCATCTGATGGATGTTGTTTTCCACACTTGATTTTGACACATTGATGTCTATAAAATTTGTTTGCAGCTAAAATTAATGATTTTGTAAATTGTTCAAAAACATGTCCTCTCTGCCCAACCCTGTATTTTAAATGAAGTAAAATTCACATATATATATATATATTATTATCTTTAAGTTTGAAAACAGAGAGATTTAATGGATACAAATTAATTTATTAATTAACATCTTCCCTAAAATTGTTTCATTGTGTATCCAATTTAAACTACAAAACATATAAATATATAATCTTGCATTTCAAAATACCTTGGATGGAAAATCATCAGGAATAAAAATGGACAATACAAGGATTACTTTACAATCTGTTGGAATACTCCAATATACTAAGAATAATATCTAGGAGTATTCAAACAGATTATAATGTAATCCTTATATTGTCCTTTTTCATGTCCTGATGATTTTCCTCCCAAGATATTTTGAAAAACAAGATTTATATATGTTTTGTAGTTTAAATTGGATGCAAAATGAAACAATTGTAGGTGAAGATGTTAATTAATTAATAAATTAATCTGTATCCATTAGATTTCTTTGTTTTCAAACTTAATAATAATGTTTGATATTTTATATAATATATTCATTGAAGAAAATATCTCTTCAAAATACAATATATCAAACCAGTGTATCTTGGATAAAAATATCCCTGTAAGAGGTCTAAATATCATCATTGTGACTATATATATATATAAACATACAACATTTGTTAAAACTTGTCTCTCCTATGCTGTCTTCTTTTTGTACTCATTGCTTTATATATATGTATATATATATATATATATATATATATATATATATAAACTAAAGTGTACAGTATCATATATCTATTATGGCTGATCTTACCACTTGGTTTCACATTGGGTGTTAAACCGAATGTTAGATGAAAGAAAATATTTCTTCCGTAGTTTCCAGCTCTGATGAGTACAGGGGTACACAATCAGATTCCTATCTAACATCTAGTTTAACAACCAGTGTGAATCCAATTAGTAAGATCAGCCATAATGAATATTTAATACTGACAATTCAATTAATATACCCACTCTGTTGACAAATATATTAGTGCATGTATATAGTGGGTATGGTTTCACTTACAATTGTATGTACACAGAATAGTGTCATATTTTTCTGTTAATATTTTTGCTAAAAATATTTTGCTTCACATAAAGTATAATTTTGATACCTTTCATTTAAGGTATCTATGTCAGCATACACCAGTTAACTCTAAAAAAATGTTAAAAACTAATATTTGCCTTAGAAGAATTTCTTTAGCCTAATTCACTGACTTCTATAATCTAGTACCAACTATATCTACTAACTACCATGTATTTGTGTCATGCAATGCCAGAATTGGTATCTTTAGGGAAACTGCTAAACTGTATTTTTTGGTATATAACTCAACATAATGTATAGTATAAACAAACATGGCATAGGAGTGGCTGTGCGGTAAGTAGCTTGCTTACGAACCACATGGTTCCAGGTTCAGTCCCACTGCGTGGCACCTTGGGCAAGTGTCTTCTACTATAGCCTCGAGCCAACTAAAGCCTTGTGAGTGGATTTGGTAGACGGAAACTGAAAGAAGCCCATCGTGTATATGTATATATATATATATGTATGTTTGTGTGTCTGTGTTTGTCCCCCGCAACATTGTTTGACAACCAATGCTGGTATGTTTACGTCCCCGTAATTTAGTGGTTCGACAAAAGAGACCGATAGAATAAGTAATAGGCTTACAAAGAATAAGTCCTGGAGTCAATTTGCTCGACTAAAGGTGGGGCTCCAGCATGGCCACAGTCAAATGACTGAAACAAGTAAAAGAGTAAACATCTTCACTATCTTTCCAAATCCTGCTGAATTTCACATGGAATTTTTGGTTCTCCAAATTCATCTTGGTGTATAAGTTTTGGCTGTAAATTTTTGTATGAAAAATTCAACTTGTATGCTGGAAAATACAGTAACTTTGAATTAATTAATTGAGAAATTCTATCTTTATACCTTTTATCTCTTGCTATGAAAGTTAGTGGTCTCTGAAATATCTACTAATCATTATGAATCTTTAAATGACTTTGCAAAGCAACACTATCAATAAAATTGTCACCACAAATCTGACAACGCAGTTGTGTAATGGATTTTGGTGCATGTGTTTCCACATGCTTCATTAAATAAAATCTATGAGAGAATTTTTCCCCGCAATTTTCACACTGGAATAATTCTTGTTGTCGGGCATGGATTCGAAGGTGTTTTTTGAAGTTAGAATGGACTGCAAAGTCTTTCCCACAAATCTCACAATGGTATGGTTTCTCTCCTGTGTGAGTTCTTATGTGTGTTCTTAAAGTAGAATGATCTGCAAAACTGTCCCCACAGGTTTCACAGCTGTAGGGTCTTAGCCCTGTATGGCTGCGTGTGTGTTTTATCAATGTGGCTTTTTCAGTAAAGTCTTTATCACATATATCACAATGGAAAGGTTTCACTCCTGTGTGGGTTTTCATGTGGGTTTTTAATGTATAATTCTCAGGGAAGCCCTTGCCACAGACTTCGCAGCGGAAAGGCTTCTCTCCTGTATGTGTTCTTATGTGTCTTGAAAGATGGGAATTTTGTGAGAATGTTTTGCCACATGTTTCGCATGGGTAACGTCTTGCTGAAGTGTGTGCCTTCATGAGATCTTCCAGGAATAAAAATATGGATAATGTCCTTGTCACATACACCACAATAGCAGAGATGTCACAATATTCTGTTTAATCCCAATAGGACACAAGCAACTTGAATTTTCTTCAACTTCTTTACTTCATTCTGAAATATATAAATAAATAAATAATAATCCTTATAATCACCATCACTATGGTTTTTAGTCTTCCTATATTCGCAAGTGATAGGAAATGATTCCTTTATACAACTTTTCTGTCCTAAAGACAATTGATATTACCTTAAAACAAAAATTTCTAACATTAGTACAAGACCATAGAGGTGTACTATAATCAGTTCTATTTATCCTAGCATATAACTAACACTTATCAAACACAGAGGATGAAAAGCAATTCAGTAGGAGTTCAACTCGGAATGTTAAATGATATCACTAAAGGGTACAGGCATGGTATATGGCCAAGAAGATCACTTCACAACCACATAGCTCTAGGTTCTATCCCATGGCTAATTTATTTTGAGCTACTGGACATAAAATGATGATGATGGTACTAGTAGTATTTACATTTGTGTTTCTCTCAACCACTACGTTGATATTAAATCTCCTTACCACCAACTATTTTTGTGTCTGTCTGCTCTCCACTACTGTTTGATAACCAGTGTTAGTTTGTGTACATCCCTGTAACTTAGAAGTTTGGTAAAAGACACCGATAGAGTAAGTAACTGACTTAAAAATAAGTACTGGAGTCAACGTATTCAACTAAAAACACTTCAAGGTAGTGCCCCAGCATGATTGCAGTTTAATAACTGAAACGAGTAAAAGATATGCATTCTCTCAGACAAAAAAATCTTTCAGATAAACTTCAAAATAAAGATATGAAATAATAACCAAACTAAAAAGGTCAGCAATTCATATTCTGATGTTGCACTGTGAAGCCATTCTAGCCCAGCTAGCAATGACACTCAATTTTTAATAGCCCCATCCAAGTTTTATAAATAGGAACAATAGAAAAATACTACTAAAATTAGAGCTAATCAGATACTAGATATGGAATTAACCAATTCTTGACCATATTTCTACTGAAAAATACTGTTCAGTTATATATTAGCAACAGAAGCAGTATTAATATTGAAAGGTAATATATATCCCAACTTAAGTGTGGATGTTCTGTTAGGACAAACTATTCCGAGGTAGATACCACGAGAGGTGCTGTCAGTGGCTTTTGTTGCAAAACGCGCTCTTGTTTATATTGCTAGTGGGCAGATGAATCCCTGTCATCTCTGGCACTGAGACCACCAAGTCACATCATGTTGACCTTCCTTGGTCTTGTCAATGATGGACACTTGACTGCTAGAGATAGCAGTGACTCATCTCCATGTCAGCAATATATAGAAAAATAATGCCAGAACAAGTATTGCTGTCAGAGAGAGACGCTCAATTAATTCAGAAAGTAAACAAAAATTTGGAGTGATTTAGTAAAATAATGAACTTACTCGATATTAAGATGATGTTTGAAACATAACAAAGGTTCTTAGTTTAAAATTATGAAGTAAGATTTTAAAATAGATATAAGAGTTAGAGATTAGATACAACCAGTGGCCATCTCGGGTTGGTTTGTATCAGAAAGACTGAATAAACATGAATTGAGGAAATTAATTTTTCTTTTCCTTTTCTTTTCAAATTTGAGTGAAAATAATATTTTAGAGGAGTGCCAGTGTCATGACTGGTAATCTGAAGTTGGTAGGTGGCTAACCTGCAGATGGATTGGTTAAAGCAGCGGTTCCTAACCTGTGGTCTACAAAGGTAGGAATGGAGGTCTGTGAAGTAAGTTCAAAATTTCATATATATATAAGCATATCAAAAGGGATCCTTGGTAGTAAAAAGGTTGGAAACCACTGGGTTTAAGGTTTGTATCTAACCACCAGTCTTGCCATATTGTCTCCAGCGAAGGTAACTTCAGCCAGCCCCCATCCATGATAATTAACGTAGTTCATTCACTTCTGCCAGAAGTAAGAGCCACTGCATAACTGACGTTATTTTCCTTTAGGTACAATGCAGAGTTCAAACCCTCCCCAGGAGAGAGAGGGGGGGAGGGAGGGAGAGGGGGAGGGAGGGAGGGGGGAGGGAGAGGGGGAGGGAGAGAGGGGGGGAGGGAGGGAGAGGGGGGAGGGAGAGGGGGGGAGAGAGAGGGGGAGGGATGAGGAGGGGGAGGGAGAGAGAGAGAGAGTTGTCAGCTTTGATCGTGCTGACCTATGATCAAGGCATTACAGTTGTAGCCATTCTCGTCATTTTTTTCTCTTTCAGGCATAATATAGCATAGACTATATTAGTCAATGGGTTTGTGTTTTAAAGATGGTTAGAGGGAGGTCCTAACTGCTCAGCCACACAACAGCATTTCTAACTTGAAACAATAACTGACCTAGATGCAGGGTACCTGGTAATAGAGAAGACTAACATTGATAGGTATGCGACGAAAAAAATCTAACCTAGAATGAATAATCAGATTCCTTCACCCAATATTCGAAACACGTCCATCTAAGATACGTGTTAGTGACATTCCATTAGCTCTACCTTGCGGTTAACCTTATAAGAGTTGGTCACACCATTAAAGGGACACTTTCACGGAGGGGATAGGGAGGTCCTTCAATTAGGTGTGCTGTATTTATGTAGTAAATATTACTTTTTCGAGATGAATCTTCGTTTGTCTTGTGTCGGTTCTATTTTTATCATTTTCTAATTACCTTTTTGATTATTTAACTGTTAATGGAAATTATTTTGTCATCTTTCTCTTAATTCAAGCCTCCGAATAATTCTATTCATTTTAGATATTATTACTATTTATAGAGAATAAATAAAGATGTTCAAGAAGTGAATACTGTAGTAGAGTGTGTGAGTGTAATTATTTAGTCAACGAGAGATACACTGTCCCTCTACATTTACATCATACAACAACAACCACATCAACAGCTGTCACTGACCACCAACAACACATCCCATACATCAAACAAAGGAAACCAGTTCGTCATCAGTAGAATAGAGTTAGTGAATAGCTATAAATATAATACAGCTAATATGTCTAACAACTGGCGTATAATGCAAGTACAATAGGACTATATAGATAATGGGGGAGATGAGAAAGAACGACATGAACATACCAGAACGCATCGGCGCCTTCCTGCCGACAGGAAGTTAGGAAAAGCTGGACTGGAAACAGAAAGGAAAGCTAAAACTATGGAGAGCCAGACATGCTATAATCAAATTTCTTTTATCCACCCCCACCTCATGTTAACTTTTTCTTTTTTCTTTGTTTTTTTTTTTAGTAACCTTAATCATTTACTTTCACGTTGTCTTTTTTTTTTTTTAATAATCTTTTCAGTGAGAAGAGAAGGTAGTGATGATGACCTGTTGCAGACTGGTGGTGAAGGGGAAAGGACAGTATCCCTGGACTGGAAACCTTACCACAATGCTAGCAATGGAGTGGACTATTCTAAATAAATCCAAAGTGCCAGGTGATGATACTAAACCAGGCAACAGGTTAAGTCAACCACCCAAATAAGCAATGGTGAGATTTGACCCAACAACACAAAGAGCCAAAACAAATGCAGCAAAATGTCCAGCTCAACTTTCTTACAGTTCTTACCAACCCATCACCTATGTACAATTCTTTTTTTCCCAATTGTGAGTGTATGAAGGACAAAGTTGAGCTCAGCATGATTTTAACTCAGAACATATATAGAGAGTGGGAACACATATCAGACAGTATTATCTTATGCTCTAATGCCTGCCAATTTGCCTTAATCTTTGTTTTCTGTTTCCATTGGGAAGCTGCATGGAGCAGTTATATGTCAATATCTAAAAAATATGAGCCAGAATTCCAGTGCAATAGACCACCAATAGTTGACAGACAAACAGAAGATACTTGGTTCATGTCCTAATCCAAAGATGGGGGGAAATAACTGATGTGGAATCTGATTTTATTAGAAAGACAAACAATTTCTACATTAGATTACTCTATTGGTTTCAAATTTTGGCACAAAGCCAGCAAATTCAGGGGAAGGGGGGAAGTCGATTACATCAGCTCCTAATATTCAACTGGTACTTATTTCATTGCCCCCAAAAAGACAAAAGGTAAAGTTGACCTCAGCGGAATTTGAACTCAGAACATAGACAGACAAAATGCCACTAAACATTTTACTTAGCGTGCTAACAATTCTACCAGCTTACCACCTTACATTAGATTATTATATTAGAATATTACTTGATGATCATATATACATTTACAATTAAAGAATTTATGTGTCTCGCTATGCTGAAATGGAAATTAAACACAATTTAAATACAGCTTCAGTTTGGTAGAATTACAATTAAAAAAATAAATTTTATACAGTTGTAGTGGGTACTTAACAGGGTCAAAACCTAAGTCCTCACTTCCATCTCCTTTGTTCTCTAACTGTGCATTTAAAATCCATTTGTTTAACCTGTCAGAAATTCACCATTATTATAGTGAAGCTGAGGTGAAGTTAGATAAACTTGATTGATTTTCATTTACAGTGTCTTAATTCAGCTTTGAGCTAGGCATATATTAGCGACCCCTGAGAAAAAAATAAACAGTTTCCTCCAGTCAGCTACAAACAGCATTTTGCCATTTCACACACTTTGACAAGCTGCTTCCATGCAAGCCTTGAACACTTTACCTTCTTTCTTCTACATATTTATTGGCAGACTACTGTAAAGATATTGGACAAGAGAAGGTTATGGTGTAAACCACCAATGGTTCTCAACCATTTTTATATCTCGGGATCCCTTGATTCCTATTTTACATGGGTGTGCCCTCATAACCATTTGATGTTTAAAAAAACCTAATATATTTTTATAATTGAATATTATTAGGAATTGCATTTTAAAAAATTGAAATATTTTGTGCATTCTAGAAGTATAATCAATTTATTGCACATGAATTTTAACAACAAAATCTTATATGGATCCCCAAGGATTAAATGGACCCCAGTTGTGAACCACTGAAACAGGCTGTTATTCACAAACAGACTTTCACTTTTTTCCCAATTTGTTGCTTCATTCAATACACCCAGTAATTACATAGTTGTTACAGTTCTCCAAAGGTGTGTTTCATTGAAATAAAGAATGTTTTCTTGATTAGTCCAAGGCTTTGTCTTAGTTCCTCTTGTACAGTTAGCCTGTGCATTGGGCAACAAGACATCTCTAATAATCCTAGTTTTTAGCATAGTGGCCTATGTCTTCTCAGGTGATGCTAACATTTTAGGTCTTTGAAGGTGTTGTGCCATGTCTTTTTGGGTCTCCCTCATTTTCTTCATCTTTCTCAATTCTTAACCTGATGGCTATTATTTAAAAAATAAGACAGAAATAATATACTTTTCTAACAAGTTAGGAGGACGTCCATTAGAGGGAAACCTGAAATGGAACATCATCATCGTTTAACGTCTGCTTTCTATGTTGGCATGTGTTGGACAGTTTAACATGGAGCTGGCCAGCTGGGAACTGTCCAGACTCCAAGTGTCTGTTGTGGCATGGTTTCTACAGCTGGATGCCCTTCCTAATGCCAACCACTTTACAGAATGTGCTGGGTGTTTTTTACATGCCACCAGCATGGGTGCATTTATGCAGCACCGGCACATGTGCTTTTCATGTGGCACCAGCACCTGAAAGGACAAGCCTGATTTTACTTAGCTTGACATGTGTTATCAAGTACAGCAAATTGGTACATCTGGTAATTTGTCATTTCCTCAGTGAGGCCCAGTCTCTGAGGATCCTTTCTCACCACTTTTCCCATGTCTTCCTGGGTCTACCCTTTCCACAAATACCTTCCACAATTAGAGGTTGGCACTTCTTTATGCAGCTGTCCTCATCCATACACATCACATGACCAAACCAGCACAGTCTTCTCTCTTGCACACAGTCTATGATGCCTCTTATACCCAGTTTTCCTCTTAAATCATTTCCACTGTCATGCATGCACACTTACATTACCCATCCAGCAGAGCATGCTAGCTTCATTTCTTCCAAGCCTTCGCAAGTCCTCTGCAGTCAAAGTCCATGTTTCAGTGCCATGTAACATAGCTGTACATACATAAGCATCATACAATCTACCTTTCACTCTGAAAGAGAGGCCTTTAGTTACCAACAAAGGTAGAAGCTCTCTGAACTTTGCTATTCTTATTCTAGTAGCTACACTTTCAGAACTTCCTCCACCACTTCTAACTTGGTCTCCTAGGTAACAAATGCTATCTACTACTTATAAAGATCTATTGTCTGTGCATTTTTAGTGCTTATTGTACTTGCACATTTGCCACACACAAAGAATATATTCTCCAGAAACCTTCCTGTGATACCACTACACTTTTCATGTGTCCAAAGCTTGCACTGGGTACAACACAATGTATAGAGTTTCTACCAACACCCTTCTTACATATTGAGCAGGGCCATCTCCCAGAAGGGACTTCTGATTTGTCTGTTTTCCTACTTACTAGGACTTTGGTTTTCGCTAAATTAACTCTAAGACCCTTAGAGTTCAGGCCTTGTTTCAACACCTGAAATTTCTTCTCTAGGTCAGGTAATGATTCAGCTATAAGAACAAAGTCATTAGTGTAGAGGAGCTCCCAGGGATAGCCAGTCAAGGCCGGGATGACTAAGATAAACAAGAGGGGGGTTGAGAATTGAGCCTTGGTGAACTCCTACCTGTACACTGTACATTCTTGAAAATAACCTTTTTACTTCTTTGTCAAATAGTGATTTATAAATATATACTGTATACATATGAAATAAGTCAGCACACACACATACAAACAAACACACACATATATGTTGCACAGACCGAAGCCTTTGGCATTATATCGTGCTTGAGAAGAAGACCCATCAAGCCAAGTAAAATCGTAGTTGTGGCAGATACTGATGTCACGCAAATGCCAGTGGGTGCTTTTGCATGCCAGTGGCATGTAAAAGCACCCACTCTTGGAGTGGTTGGCATTAGGAAGGGCATCCAGCTGTAGAAACCATGCCAAATCAGATTGTAGTCTTGTGCAGCCTTCCAGCTTGCTAGCTCTGGTCAAACTGTCCAACCCATGACAGCATGATCAATGGATGTTAAATGATGATGATGATGTGTGTGTGTGGTTGTGTGTGCACATGCATGCACACACACACACACACACACACACATCCTTTAGCAATGTAAATTACTGACAGATATAAATATCAGTAATAGAATTGCAGTGCTTACAAATGACACCCCTTGTGATATTTGTTCTACCATATTTGTAGAGATAACCTTTGACACTCTTGTTATCATAAATGCTGTGAACTGAGAGAGTATCCAATTGGAAATCTATAGCCACCACTATATTTACAAAATGTAATATAAATAAATAATAAAACATCAGTGTCTAAGGAAAGAAGTCTTGGTGCGGATCATTAAAAAGTAGAAAAAATCAGTTCAAATACTCACAAAATGTGGGGTAAAAAAAAAAGAGTTTGTACTATGAGAGAATGATAATTCTATCATCATCATTGCCGCTGCCACCAGCACCACTACCACCACCACCATCATCATCATCATTATCATCAACACCACCACCACCGCCAACAACAACAACAACAACAACAACAATAGCAACATCTTAATGTCCCCTTTTCCATGCTTGTATGTGTTAGACAGAATTTGTTAAACCTGGATGCCTGTTCTGTTGCCAACCCTTACATGTTTCCAAGCAGGGTAATATTTCCCCATACCCAGACATATCTTCACAGAAACTTGGAAATGAACAGCACCACTTATATAACAGTGAAGCTTGTTTACAACTATTGCACAATGTCAAGACAAGGAGATACAAAAACACATGCACACACACCCAAACACAATGGGCTTCTTTCAGTTTCCTAGCTTCCATCTCCCAAATTCACTCTCAAGTTTTTGATCTAAATTCCAAAAGGAAAATTTAGACTTTTCTTCAAGCAATGAGACAGGCCTTGCTAGAGCAACCCTCTACTAGGACACACAACCTGCTAATATTAGCAGCCAAACTAAGATGTCAAGCTGGCAGAAGCATTAGCACACTGGACAAAATGCCTAGCGACATTTCATCCATCTTCACATTCTGAGTTCAAATTCCACCAAGCCCAACTTTACCTTTCATCCTTTTAGGGTTAATAAAATAAATACCAGTTGAACACTGGGGTCAATGTAATCATTTTACCCCCACCTGTTAAATTGCTGACTTGTGCCAAAATTTAAAATGAATATTAGCAGCCAAATTCCCTCAAGTACAA
The DNA here is from genome assembly GCF_046866305.1 of Octopus bimaculoides. Taxonomy (NCBI): domain Eukaryota; kingdom Metazoa; phylum Mollusca; class Cephalopoda; order Octopoda; family Octopodidae; genus Octopus; species Octopus bimaculoides. The sequence goes on from NC_142934.1 coordinate 30,717,254, forward strand.
AAGGACATATTGGACAACGTAATCCTTGATATACAAAAAGGCAGGAAGGGTATGAAAGGAATACCATTGATCATAAATCTGATCATTTACAAATGACTTAGGGTTAAACAATGATAATAACATCAAAAGCAGTGCAGCAGAAATTCAGAGAAAAATTATTCATAAGACATGTAATTCCAATAATTTAAGAGTAGTATTTACTGCTACTGCTTTCAAAAATCTTCATTTGCATAAATAAGGCAAGAATTTGTAATAAAATACAATTTCAAATGAAATCCGATTGAGTTATAATACAAAACAAAATATTTATTTTAAAAATAACAATAATAACACCTGCCATTAAACAAAATATTACTCTGTATGTATTCTTAAATGACTTGTTAAAGCAACATCATCCACAAAGTTATCTCCACATATCTTACAACGTAAAGGGCTTGGTTCAGGTTTGTTATGTGCCTTCACATGTTCTCTAAGATGAACTTTGAATGAGAATCCGTTACCGCATTCCTTACAGATAAATGGCTTTTCCCTGTTGTGTGTCCGAATGTGACTTTTCAAGGAGGAATTTGCAGTGAAATCTTTACCACAGATCTCACAATGGTATGGTTTTTCTCCTGTGTGAGTCCTTAAATGAGTCCTTAATGTAGAATAATCTGTAAAACTGTCCCCACATGTTGTGCAATGGTAAGGTTTTTCTCCTGTATGAATCCTGATGTGTTTCCTCAAAGAGGATCTTTCAGTAAAGTATTTATCACAAATATCACATTGATATGGCTTTTCACCAGTATGGGTCTTTAAATGATTTTTTAAGTTATAATTCATGGAGAAGTCTCTACCACAGATATCACAGCGGAAAGGTCTTTCTCCTGTGTGTGTTCTTATGTGTCTTGAGAGGTCAGAATTTTTTGAAAAGTTCTTTCCACATATTTCACAAGGGAATCGTTTCTCTATAGTATGTACCTTCATGTGCTCCTCCAGTCGTACAATATGAACAAAATCTTTGCCACATACTCCACAGTAGTATGGTTCGGCTTCAGATTCTGCCAATAAGTCCATTTTTTAGAGATAGATCTGAGAGCTCAATGTCGGTTACTCTTGTGTTTCATTTGCAAATGATCGTTGGTACTGAAATAAAGGAAAAGACTCCTTTAGTAGCACTGTTTCACTTAATTTCAAATTGTTCAAATGGAGAAACAATAAACTATTTCTAAATCAGTTTGAAATCTTAACACAGACACTACAAAGTGTCCTTTAGTAAATCTTCTTATCTACATAAAACAATTATCTAAGCTACAAAGAAGGAATTGATATTAGAGAAGCCATCTCATTATAAGACCAAAATCTACGATATATGTGTAGTAGATCTATACCATGATTCAGACTTGGAACGTTTTGGTTTTCAAACACAAAGGCTGTAACCAGTATTTTGTCATGTCAGCAAAAATCTGTTCAAAGTTTTCTAGAAAGTTTTGGAATCTGGATAAAGCAACTCCTGGATGTGATGACGTCACAAAAAAAATCTAACCAATGATATTCAATTGTTACACATTAAAGTCTTTGACTGATGACAGCAAAAATTCTAATGAATCCAAAATTGTTGCTTGAAAATCAGTCAAGCTCTAATTCTATTCACAGCTGATAAAAAGAATAATGAACACAGAGACAGACTTGATGAGTCAGAGGTCAGTGAGCAGTGAACTGACAACTAAACACAATAGAGAGCTGACAGTCATGAGCACTGAAGTATAACTTCTCTGATACTGTCCTTCTGTCATGTAAATGATTTCAACTGATTCTGTTATAACCTGACTGTCAGCAAAATATATAACACTAGTTCATTACTCCAATACATCAACAGAAATTCACTCTCTATCTAAAGAAAAACACATCTATATAATATCGTGAAATGAACTTTGTTTGTCTACAACAGTGGTTCTCAACCATTTTTTACGATGGACCCCTTCAATTACAATTTTACTCTGCTTGCATGGACCCCCCCCACCCCAAAAAAAAACCTTATATAGACCCCAGTTGAGAACTACTGCCCTATAACATTCTTTGTTCTACAAGACTGATGTATCTTGGTAGTTCTTTTTAAAGTAACCATAAATCCGTAAAGAACTGATTTCAATTCATGTTCATTTCATTGACTCTGACCTAGCATCCTACTGTTACACCCACACACACGCACATGCATGCACACACACACACACACACACACACACACACACACACACACACATAAGGTACAGGTCTGGTGGCGAGCTGGCAGAAACGTTAGAACGCTGGGTGAAATGCTTAGCGGTATTTCGTCTGCCGTTACGTTCTGAGTTCAAATTCCACCGAGGTCAACTTTGCCTTTCATCCTTTCGGGGTTGATAAATTAAGTACCAGTTACGCACTGGGGTCGATGTAATCGACTTAATCCGTTTGTTTGTCCTTGCTTGTCCCCTCTATGTTTAGCCCCTTGTGGGCAATAAAGAAATAAGAAAGCTTGCAGATCTAGTTAAATTGATTCACAGAATCTGCATTTTTTTAAAAGGAAGTAAAAAATTTGAAAATCAGTTATATTGATGTAGTTTTCCATTCTTATTGCTGTGAATTCATGATCTTGTGAAAAAAAAAATTTGAGGAAAAAGTTACAGAGGTTTAAAAATCGAAAAAACTGTGTATTTTTAGCCAATAGTGAGACAGTGGTGTCAACTTTAAGGTTGTACTCTGTAAAATTTATAGTTTAGTGTCTGTGAAATGAGCTGTTACCTGTGTTTACTTTATATGCATATTTCAGTGTTATGTATGCCTGTCATGTACATCATTAATATATAAGTGCATATGTATACCCACACACACACACAACCTACATACATGCACACACATACATGCACATGCACACATACACACACATGAATGCACATATATACCCCCCACACACACACAACACACATATATACACATGCACACACACACAATATATTTCCCAGAGGAATGCTGAGTAAGGAATCAGTGAAAGCAATGAAAACAGCTGAAAGAAGCCCAGTGTATGTATATATGTGTGTGTGTGTGTGTGTGTGTGTGTGTGTGTGTGTGTGTGTGCTTTTGTATCTCTGTTACCACTGTTTGACAACTGGTGCTGGTGTGTTTACATCCTGTATCTTATCAGTTCAGTGAAACAGACCGATAGAATAAGTACCAGGCTTTAAAAAATAAGTATTGGAGTCAATAGGTCTGACTAAAAATTCTTCATGGCAGTACCCCAGCATGGCTGCAGTCTAATGACTGAAACAAGTAAAAATTCAAAGATAAAAGAGCTGGTATGCAAGAGAGTTGCACCAGGTTCCAGTCTGATTAGGCTTGGTTTCTATAACTGGATGCCTTTCCTAATGCCAACCACTTTACGGTGTGTACTGAGTGTTTTTAATATGGCACCATCAGGAGCTCTTTTACATGGTGCCAACACAAGTACTTTTTACATGGCTCTTGCAGGCCAATCCTCCTCTACCATTAACACTTCCGCTGTGGCAGACAATGTGTCTTCTTGAGTACAGTAAAGCACCAGATATATATATATGTGTATGTATACAAGGGAGAGGTGCTGAAAATTTCCTGGCTTTAAGACTATCGTGGAGGCCTTAAACTTCCGGGTTCTTTTACAGGACTTAGAAAAACTGATGAACCACTGCAATAAGTGTGTGAATCTGAGAGGAGAATATGTTGAATAAAATCATGTGCCTAATAATTAGGCACAGATGTGGCTGCATGTTAAGAAGCTTGCTTACCAACCAAATGGTACTGGGTTTGGTCCCACTACATGTCTTCTACTATAGCCTCGGGCCAACCAAAGCCTTGTGAGTGGATTTGATAGACAGAAACTGAAAGAAGCCCGTCGTATATATGTGTGTGTGTGTGTGTGTTTCTCACTTTCTCACCCCGCCATCGCTTAACAACCGATGCAGGTGTGTTTATGTCCCCATAACTTAGCAATTAGGCAAAAGAGACTGACAAAATAAGTACTAGGCTTACAAAGAATAAGTCCTGGAGTCGATTTCTTCAACTAACATCCTTTAAGGTGGTGCTCCAGCATGGCCACAGTCAAATGACTGAAACAAGTAAAAGAAAAAAGAAAAATTAAAGAAGACTGATTACCCCGTGTCTTCTTTTACCCAAAGCCAGGAACTTTTCAGCACCTGTGTGTGTGTGTTTGTGTATCATCATCATCATCATTTAACGTCCATGTATATATTTATCTATATATATAAAAATGACAATGTGTGTCTGTCTGTCTGTCTGTGTGAATCCCTAAAACTCGAGAACTACGCAACCAATTTCATTCAAATTTTACAGATGCCTTACTTAGGGTTACAGTTGTGGTTTAGTCAAAAAAAATTTTTTTAACTTCTTGCAGAGTTCGAGCCCACGGCAACATAATATCTCCTCCACTATTTAAGTATTACGTGTCAAAAGTGAAACAAAAACACTCATGTCAAATACTTTCACTTTAAAAATGAAACTATTCTACTAACTGAAACATTCACATTTCGATACTGTAATGACAGATACTTTCAGAGAAAGAGAGAAAGAGAGAGAGAAAGAGAGAAAGAGAGAAAGAGAGAGAGAGAGAGAAAGAGAGAAAGAGAGAAAGAGAGAGAAAGAGAGAGAGAAAGAGAAATGTATATGTATACATATAGATGTATATGTACACGTTATTCCACTAACTGAAACAATCACATTTCGATACTGTAATGACAGATACTTTCAGAGAGAGAGAAAGAGAGAAAGAGATGTATATGTATACATATAGATGCATATGTACACGTATATGTAAAGATATATATATAGATATAGATCTATATGCATACATGTATATGTATACATATGTGTAGATGTATATATATATATAGATAGATGTACTTGTAATATGTACACATACATATATATACATGCATACAGATATCTATACATATATACACCCATCACACACATACACATGCACACAAACACACACATTAGTCATTTGTTTTCTTATCCAAAACTATGTCAAAAGTACTGAATGGATCTTTATGAAATTTGGAAATTATATTCTATGCATAACGGCCATAGCTCCCATGAAAATTCATATATTTTGGATGTTGATGAAATTTTAACCCGAACATAACAGATGAGCATTATTTGTAATTCAACGGTACAACAGTGTAAGACTACCCTTTCAGATATACTTACATTGTGATTTCTGCAATGTGCATAAATTGTCACTGATTCACTTGCAAAGTGTTGAGTAAAATTATTTCGTTGCAGACCTACTTTGATGAAATTTTAACCCGAACATAACAGATGAGCACTGTCTGTAGCTGGTCTTCTCTTGGAAGAGCCCTGCTTCTCACATGGACAACTGTATGTTGGCTGCTCAAGAGTGGGCAGCAAAATAAACCTATTTGTATATGCTCCACAGGGGAAAACAAGGAACATTGTTTACAACGAGGTGTTATAATCACAACAGCAAGAAAGTATGTACATGATCACCTTCTTTTACGAAACTTCATTGACTTTCATATATTTATATTGATATACATATATATACGTGTGTTTGGGTGCGTGTGTGTGTGTATATATATCTCTATATATAAAGATGAGAATGTGTGTCTGTCTGTCTGTGTGTCTGTCTGTCTATGTGTCTGTCTGTCTGTGTGTCTGTGTGAATCCCTAAAACTCGAGAACTACACAACTCTCTTTTACAAACCCCGTGAAAATACATATATTTCATATGTCAAAGATATTCAAGCAATACATATAACACCAAAGTTAAAAACATTCCCAACAATTCCACAATCCCCAACCTCCAGAGCTATTGAAGAAACTGTTAGCATCAACTGACCAAGATTCCTAACATTTGCAAAACAAAATTAGACAATACGACGCTGTACTACAGATGACATCATTTGGAACCACAAGAGATTTAACTGAGGCAGCATTCATCCAAACTTTCAAGATCCAACCTCAGATTTATCATCGCATTGTCTCTCTACTACCTCTGTCAAATGAATCACCAAAATTGGCCTTTCATTATTTATAATCTGTACCTGTTTGTTTGGTTACGAAATAAAATACACAAAACGTGTTTCTGAATTACGTGTATTTACTTTATATACATATGAGTTGAAAACTTTCTTCTAGCATTCCACTTAATATCTATGTTCCATGCTGGCATGGATTGGAGAGTTATTAATGTAGAAATATGGTATCGTAGCTACTAACAGTTGAGGGTTGCGTAGTCTAGACGGCGTTTTTAGATTTCATTATTCTCTTTAACCCTGGCAAAGCCGGGTATTTCTGCTAGTATATAATATATATATAAATATACTACTACTACTACTACTACTACTACTATTACTAAGCAAAATTCTTGGAATGTGAAACTTTTTGTTACTCTATAGTACACTCACAAAGCAGCTTAGGAAATAGGTAGGTTTAATAGCTTAAAAGTGTAGTTATCTATTCAGGATGCAGTAAGGGAGTATAGGGTCTATTGTGATTGATGATTGGTTGACATTGTATAGTACAAGGCTCATAAGGGCAACTGTTGATGGCAAAAATGTGGAAGGTTAAATTACTGTCTTAAAAAGAAAAAAAAACAACACATTGGAGAAAGTTATCTTAAATATATATCAGGAAACAAACAAAAAAAAAAAGAAAAGAAAAAAACAGTATGGTTCCAACTGGAATGCTCTTGATAATAGTAATAATTTCAATTTTTGACACAGGGCCATCAATTTCAGGGAAGGAGTAAGTCAATTGCATCGACCCCAATGTTCAACTGATACTTATTTTATCGACGCCGAAGGGATGAAAGGCAAAGTCGACCACGGCGGAATTTGAACTCAGAACATAAAGACAGACGAAATGCCGCTAAGCCTTTTGTCCGGCATGTTAACGATTCGACCAGCTCGCCACCTTACTACTAATATTAATAATAGTAGGCTTTTCAGCCAACTATCATCACTACAATTACCTCCAATTGCTTCAAGATAACAATCTCCATCACCAATATCATCACTAGCAGCGGCACCACCATCGCAATCATCATCATTACCATCATTGTCGTCATCGCCAGCACCACCACCATTATAATCACCACTATCATCATCACCACCACTACACCGCCATCACCAACACTATTATAACCAACGTATCAGTAACATAGTAACATTGATGCTTGTAAGAGGAACGCCCAATATTTAATCCTCACCACCACCATCATCATTATTATCACCAACAACAACAATAACAGCGTTAGCAATCTACATGCACTGTCCGAAAATAAGACAAGATGACCATTGTTCAAGACTGGCTTGGGGCTTGAAACACCAACAACGATCAGACCACCTACAGCACCAACAACAACATAAGCAATGTTTAATGACACCGCCCAGATCAGAGAAACAGATGGCAGACAGGGTAACAATATGAAAATGGGGAAAGGTCGTTGATAATATAATCTATAGCGGGAGGTGACCATATGCCAAAACATAAACATTAGGGGATTAACTGAGGTTTCTATGTGAGGATTAGAGTAATCCAACACATATTTACGTTAAAGGCTCTGCGATAAACTCGTAATCGGTGAGAAAAGAGGGTGGGTGATTAATTAAAACCTACAAGGTATCTAAATGACTGACTTCAACACAATTCGAACCCACATTGACCAGACAAATAGCTCTTGTCCAAATCCCAGACCATGTCACACCATTTCTCTCTGTCGATCTTGATGTCTTGTAGTTTTACTATGAGGTCGCCCTGTCTGTCTACCGACACCAACACACCAACAACATTTCTCTGTCCGTCAACACATCTCAAGACAAAAAAAAAAAAAAGGAAAAATTAAAAAAAAACCTACACACTTTGTCATCGATTGAGAAGACGTGATGAAGTGTTACAAATGTTTTACAATTAATACGTCGAGTAACTGGTGTATGATTAGTATGCACAGGACTATTAATACGAATGAGGATAGATACGCGAATGAAGTGTACCGTACATACCTGGAGAGCAACGATCGCTTTCCTGCCGACAGAGATGTCAGCATGGGAAGTTTAAAAAAGAGAACCGGCAATTGGATAGCAACCATAGCTATGGATGACTAGACATGCTACAATTATTTTCCGCCGCTAACGTAATATTTCAGCGGCTTATATTGTACTAGCATACCCGTGTTGTCAAAAATACTAACAATTCTATTAATGATAGAAAATAGTGCATCAAAACAATGGGAGAAACCATTGATAAATGTCAGCAATCGAGTAAATATATGCACATACACAGATACAGTTGTAATGTCTTGGTTGAAAATATAATAGTTCTCATCATATATATACTTATATGAAACATCCATTTTTGCATGATCACATGAATCAAACAGATTTCATACAGCTGGATGCCCTTCCCATTGCCAACTCTTACCTCTTTCCAAGTAAGTAATATTTCACCATGCCCAAACGTGATTAAGTGGAAGATTGAAAGCAAAGAACACCTCATGCATTAGAGTGACACTCACAGACACACATATACATAAATCTATATACTCACTGTGTGGTACCTTGGGCAAGTGTCTTCTACTATAGCCTCGGGCCAACCAAAGCCTTGTGAGTGGATTTGGTAGACGGAAACTGAAAGAAGCCCGTCGTATATATGTGTAAATATGTATGTGTGTGTATATGTTTGTGTGTCTGTGTTTGTCCCCCAACATCGCTTGACAACCGATGACAGTGTGTTTACGTGCCTGTAACTTAGTGGTTCGGCAAAAGAGATTGATAGAATAAGTACTAGGCTTCCAAAGAATAAGTCCTGGGGTCGATTTTCTCGACTAAAGGTGGTGCTCCAGCATGGCCGCAGTCAAATGACTGAAACAAGTAAAAGAGTAAAAGAGTAAAGAGTATATATATATTTATGTATGTATATATATATATATATATATATATATATATATATATATATATATATATATATATATAGTTAAAAAAAACAATAACAAAAAAACAATATATATATATATATATATATATATATATATATATATATACACATATATATACACACGAATCATCATCATTATTTAACATCCATTGTCCATGCTGGCATGGGTTGGATGGTATAACCAGAGCTGGTAAGCTGGGGGGGGGGGCTGCATCAGATCCAGTCTGATTTGGCATGGTTTCTACAGCTGGATGCCCTTCCTAATGCCAACCACTTTACAGAATGTTCTATGTACTTTTACATGAAGCCACATGGGCGGTTTTATGTGTTGCTGCACGGGCACTTTTATGTGGCACCACACAGGCACTTTCACATAGCACCACCACGAGTGTTTTACACCACCAGAAGGATCAGTCATAACATTACTGCTGTAGTGTATGAGTCTTCTTAAGTATGGCCAGGTGCCAGGTATCTTGGTCCTTTGTCATCTCACCTGAAAGGTTTAGCTTGCTGAGGCCTGTCCCACCCATGCTAGCATGGAAAATGGGCTTGAATGAAAATGATGTTATATGCATATATTTACATACATATATATATATGTGTATGTATATGTATATACACATACATATATATATATATATATATATATATATATATATATATATATATATATATATACACATGCATATATATGTAAATGTATATGTATTTACTTATATATAAAAATGTATATGTATATACCTACATATAAATACATATATGTACACATACATTCCTACCTATCCACATACATACACATATGCATATATACATATATAGACATTAATTCATATTTATGGTTTATTAATGTGCAGCTTACATCTCTTGTACTCTGACTATAAATTCTCATTTGCACCCATTATCATATGTGTGTTAGGCTATGTACAAACAAATTTACACAGGAAAAGTAGAAATACTAGGTTTTCCAAAGAATGAGCAAAAGAAACTGATATGGATTCTCCAAATCCAATCTATTAGTGGCACAGTGATGATTTGCAAGACTTTCCAAAGATTCTCCATCTAAGATTCTTGAGGTGAACAGACACACTCACTTGAGTGTGTGCATCAACAGCTCAACCAATACACAAACTCAACCACATATATCTACAAACACTGGGAAATCTCTTAACTCAAAAAGTCTTGTCACTTTGTTAGTAAGTGGCTTGAACTCTCTTAAGAAGAGCTCAGAGAAAAATCATACATGTAAATGTATGTACATATAGTGAGCTTCCTTCAGTTTCTATCTACCAAATCTACTCAGGACTTTGTCAGCTTTGAGGTATAGTAGAAGACACTTGTTCTAAGTGCCTATCCATGCCTGTATGTGTGTGTGTGTGTCTATCTGTCTGTTTGTGTGTGTGTGTTATATTTTAGCTGTTTCAGTCATTAGACTGCAACCATACTAGAGCACAGCCTTGAAGTTTTTAGGTGAGATTTTCCAGAACTGTAAAATATATCCGAGTAAAGAAATTAATAATATTGGTTTCAGATTTTGGCACAAGGGAAGGGGGTAAGTTGATTTCATCAACCCCAATGCTCAACTTATTTTATTGACCCCCAAAAGAATGAAAGGCCAAGTCAAACTCAGCAGAATTTGAACTCTGAACGTAAAGACAGATGAAATGCCGCTAAGCATTTTGCCTGGCATGCTAACAATTCTGCCAGCTGACCACCTTAAAAAGAAATTCTTTTATCTTTTACTTCTTTCAGTCCTTTGACTGCAGCCATGCTGGAGCACTGCCTTGAAGGGATTTAGCTGAATAATTCAATCCCAGGACTTACTTTATATCTTTTTTTGTAAGCCTAGTACTTATTCTATTGGTGTCTTTTGCCAAACAGCTAAGTGATAGGGACATAAGCACACCAACACTGGTTGTCAAATGGTAATGAGAGAAGGAGACAAACACACACACACACACACACACACACACATGCATAGGCATATGAATATATATATGTATATATACATACATACATACATACATACATACATACATATATATATATATATATATATATATATATGTATATATATATATATATATATATATATATATACAAGCTTCTCTCAATTTCCATCTAACAATCCACTCACAAGGCTTTGGTTGGCCCAAGACTATAGTAATAGACACTTGCCCAAGGTGCCACACTGTGGGACTGAACCCAGAATCATGTGGTTGCAAAGCAAGCTTCTTACTACAGTCATGCCTACGTCTATATATGTGAAAAATTCTTCAATCAGCCTAATCCAACAAGGTAACAAGTCCCAACATTATCCTAAAACAATACCCTCCAGACTTTATCTTTGCAAAATTCATTCAACAGGGACCAGTCCTAAACTATAGAAACATGCTAATGTTTCATTCTTGAAAAATGCAATCTCCTCAACCCTATAAAAATACAATGGAAGCAGCCATCTACTTCTCTTCTTCTGTCTCTCTCATTTTCACTGACTTCTTTATTATGTATGGTTTTCGTGGAAACAAATCTACCAAATATTTCCCCTCCTACAACACACACCAGTGAGACCTTGCTTTTGAGAACAATGGCAAAGCTTTTGACCCTATTTGGTTTTCTATAAACTGGAATATTGACCAATCTATGGAAGTATAAGTTTTTTTTTTTTTTTTATCATTGACATGAGAACCTTAAAACTAAGGCTGTAAATATATGTGCGTATTGTGTAGGAAGACCTAGCCCCAGGAAGACCTAGCCCCAGGAAGACCTGGCCCCGGGAAGACCTGGCCCCAGGAAGACCTGGGACGAGGTGGTGAAGCACGACCTCCGAACATTAGGCCTCACCGAGGCAATGACTTCTGACCGAGACCTTTGGAAATATGCTGAGCATGAGAAGACCCAGCAAGCCAAGTGAGACCAAAATCCAAGGCCTCTGCCAGATGTGTAGCCAGCCCACTTATGCGTACCTTCCCTTCATTGGACACTAAACTCCGCTTGCGAAGACCTGTTGAGGCAAGTGAAATCGAAATCGTGATGGCACCTGTACCAGTGGAGTGCTAAGAGCACCATTCGAGTGTGATCGTTGCCAGAGCAGCTGTCTGGTTTCCATGTCAGTGGCATGTAAATAGCACCATTTGAACGTGATCGTTGCCAGTACCACCTCCCTGGCACATGAAAAGACATTCGAGCGAGATCGTTGCCAGTGCCGTTGGACTGGCTCCTGTGCAGGTGGCACATAAAATACAACATTTTGAGCGTGGCCGTTGCCAGTACCGCCTGACTGGCCTTTGTGCCGGTGGCATTTAAAAGCGCCCACTACACTCTCGGAGTGGTTGGCATTAGGAAGGGCATCCAACTGTAGAAACTCTGCCAAATCAGATTGGAGCCTGGTGTAGCCATCTGGTTTGCCACTCCTCAGTCAAATCGTCCAACCCATGCTAGCATGGAAAGCGGACATTAAACGATGATGATGATGATGATGATGATGATATATATATATATATATATATATATATATATATATGGCACAGGTAGAAGCACATGGCTTAGCGGTTAGGGCATTGGACTCATGATCATAAGATTATGGTTTCAATTCCTGGATCAGGCGATGCATTGTGTTCTTGAGCAAAACACTTCATTTCACATAGCACCAGTCCACTCAGCTGGCAAAAGTGAGTTTTCTTGTCATGGACCAGCATCCTATCTGGGAAGGAATATATACACCAGAGAAACCAGGAAACTGACCCTATACTCCTTATGGAGTAATGCGGACAAACCATAACCATGTGGCACAGGTGTGGTTGTGAGGCTAAGAAGCCTGCTTCCCAACCATGTGGCAGAGGGTCCAATCCCACTGCATAGCACCTTGTGTACTATAGACATGAGCTGTCCAAAGCCTAGTGGATTTAGTAGATGGAAACTGAAAGAAGCTCATTGTGTATGTATGTATGTGTGTGTTTCTTTACAACTTCAATCACTATTCTTTGTTCATCTTGCACATCTGCAACAGCAGCACTCATTACAATCACTAACTGTTAACTCCAATATATATCATAATGCAAACTGTTACACTGGCCACCAACAAATACCAACCGTTTCAAATTGGTGATCCTGAGTTAAAGATTTGCAGCCTTCGCCTTTGAATGAACAGTTATCACATCCATCGATTACAATCGGTCACCCTCGACTGCAATGAAGAACTAACCATTACATCACATTCTTTCAAATTTGGCAATATCGATATCCCATGTTTCAGTAATGACTTCTACACTATTCATTCTCCATGTTAATGTATTTACTCTCACTTCTAATCACACACCTACCTAAAAGACATTCACCCCCTCCTCAACTGTCATCTATTCATAAACTAGACATGTCTACATAGATAGGAACCTTTAAAACACCTGCCAGCTGAGACATAAAGGTCCAGTATATTTTAATAGCAGAAATATACAATCACTACATGACCCTAAATTGCTACAGTAAAATAACTCTTTTTTTTTTTTACCCCAGCACATACCTATTTCATTGATTCCCAGTGTTGCCAAGTTAAAATCAGAATTTTTATGCTAAATTTCAGTAGAAAAAAATACCAGAAAAATGCTAAATGTGATAAAAAAAAAAAGCTAAAGACTAATTATATCAAAAAGCTTAATTTTTATTTACTTTCTTTAATTATATTCAGCATTGAGAAATAATTTTTGAATTTCACTGATTTGATCACTTTCAGCTGCAGTGCCTAGGTCTTGACTTCTCTATACATTCAAATTGTTGTGCTCTTTTGTGAATATTATTTTCTTCAGTGGCTATTACAGTCTTCTTGATAATCATTTCTACTATCTTTCTCTTGAACCTGAAGCCTAAATTTGCTTTAGGATCCAGAAATTTTTCAATAGAAGCATCTGGATCAAGAGGATGAATTCTACATGTGGACAACACTATCATATTAGCAATAGATTTGATCAAATTTGAAAGATCTTCAAGTAATTTTGTTTTGTCGACAGTGTTTGATTCAAACAGTTTATTCACTTCCTGAACATATTTTAAAATTGGATGCAAAAATAAAAGGTAAAGTTCAATCCTAGAATCACAAAACATTTCATGTAACATTTGTGCTGTAAAGCATTTTTTTTTGTTGTAGTTTGGAAGTGAGTTTGCAACTCAAACCTTTGGCTTAAAATTCTATTTACCACTGGTTCTATTGACAGCCACCTAGTTGTACAAGAATTCACAATCTTCAAAGGCTCTTTATCATTGATAGCAAGGTAAAGTTGTTTGTAGGCACTTTGTCTTGTTGAAGAATGAGAGGACCATTTATAGGTTTCGGATACTAAAAATTCTAAATTTATGGGCAGGCATTCAGCACAAGTGTGGGATACTGCCAACTGTAAAGAATGGCATACACATCTAAATAGAAGTAATGATGGAACTTCTTTTAATTTCTGGAAAACACCATTGTTGACTCCCTATCATTACTCTAGCATTGTCGGTTCCTACAGCCAGTAAATTTTTTATATCTAATTTCTTTTTCATTAATTCAATTTTTAAGGCATCTACAATGCCGTCTGCATCACGTTTCTATAGATACCATACTGAGATATGTATGTACCACTTTTTTGTGAGTGTCACTATAATATATGATAACAATTTCTAACAACTTATTTATCAATATATCATTGGATTCATCTAATAACAGGCTAAATTTCCTATCTCCTGTACCAGAAATCAAATTTCCATCAAAATATAGAACTACAACATTTCTCACAACATTTGCACATTTTGTACGATGCAACTTCACTTTGGACATATCACTATCAGACATATAATTCTTACATAACTCTATTAAATGAGGAGTGGCAACAAATAAACATTGCTAAATTTGCTTCAAGCATAGATGTCTTATCATTTGGGGTTTTAATAAAATTGGTAAGCGGAATTATTTGCTGTGGAGTTGATGCCTTATGTTTCTTTGCTTTACAGTGGCTTACTAAAAGAGAATATTTTGCCAACATATTACATCTACAATATCTGCAATGTGCTTTAGATTGGTCACTAGGTACTTCACACAACCACTTAGTAAATGCTGGCATCTTAAGCCATTCCTTTCGGAATTTTTATTGGTACAACTTTGTTTTTTCTTTGTTCATTATAATGTAGTGGGAAGCAAGAAAATAAATTGGATGATAAATAAAAATATAAATTTGAAAGCACAACTTATCAGTTTGTTGTTAACAATTCTTATGTTTTCTGCTTACAAATTCTTGAGGTGAAGAATACTGATTCAGGATGCAGTGTGACCAACTTATAAATGGAAAAGTAAAATCTGCAGAAATCCTAAAACTGTGTTCTGATATAAACCTGGGAACATCATATTTTGCTTCCAATCTTACATTTAATATCTATTGGTAAAACCACAACTATAACTACAATACTTGAAAAAAAAAGTAGGTGGAAATATAATCCAAAACAAGCATGAAAAAGCACAGGCCTATTTTAGAATAAACTGAAAGTAACCTGTCATGATAAAAACTCATCACTACAGAATAAAGCATTGTCAGGACGAATTTCCATGCTTTCATTCTTTGCAACATATTTACATTATTGTGTAGTGAGTTCAGGTGCTGACATGAGTTATCTTCTCCCCCTCTCCCCACCAACACCACTCTGTATCAAAGCAGGGGGGGGGGGCTGGAAAAGTTCATAACTTGATAAACTTTCGTCTGAAGTTTCAAGAAAGTGCAAGAAAAATTCAACAATAGCCGATAGTACTAAAAACGAAAGTAGAAAAGGAGGGAAAAGAAGAAAAAAGGCTAACTATTGTGGAAATGTCATGATCAGAGAAAAATGCTAAACAAATTTTAAACCTGCTATTTTCCCTGCTAAATGCTAGATTCAAAAATTTTCTGCTAAATGCTCAAAAATAAAAATGTTAGATCTAGCATAAAATATGCTAAGCTGGTAACGATTCGCCTTTCCATAAAACTATTTCTTAATGCTCTTATACAGACATTCACAAAACTGAAATTTATAAGCAGCTGGACAGAAGTATAATTTTCAGTCAATCCTTTCATTATCACATTTCTGTTGAAATAAACTGCCTTTGCTTCGATTAATCTTTAAAATAGTGAAGAATTTTGTAAAATTAATGTCATTATTCAGCTGATGTTAGATAGAAACCTAAATTATGAAATTTTGACAGAAAATTTTTATTTAGATCACTTTGAACAGAACGTTTTTATTATAAAACCAGGTATGGTCTCAAAAGGTTTAAAGAAACATTCCACCTTGAATGTTGAGGTATCAGAGCTTGCAATATTATAAATAATATTATGAATGTAAATTATATTCTGAAATTTCTTTTCCTTGAAACCAACAAGGTCGCCTCTATGTTGTCACATGAATAGCTGAAAACAATAAACAAAGCTCTTCCTACTTGCTTGAAAATGAGAATTGGATAATGTAGTCCTAGATATTACCTTTAAAATCAGGATCTCTGTGCTCATAATCTGCCCAGTCACAGTTAACATGGAACTGATCAACTTGTGAAAATTCAAACTGATAAGTGCCATCCATTTCTCTTGGCTGTTGTCCTTTTCCTTTGGTCTTGCCCCTACACTGGTGTGAGCCCTGGCTTTCTTCTAGGTTGTACAAATAAACGGATTCATGAAAGGATTTCCTAAGATTTAAATCTAATATCAGGATAATCTATTCCAAGGTAATCACTCTCTATTAGATACATAAATACTTCATCATGTCTTCGAATTTACTGTTACTACAGATGAGCAAATTGAAACTTCTAAATTTTTTTTAGTATCATAACCAACTGGAGTTATTTCCCCTGAGACTGATAGACGGGTGTGGACTACAGACATTAAAAAAAATAACGAAAATAGACAGTAATATTCTGTTAACTAGAGGTAAAAACTTCATCAATGAATCTTAAACGCCGACTAACTTGTACATATAGCATCTACAAGATTTCCAAAGAACTATCTCCTAGAGTGGACTTTTACTACTCGCTCATAGCTACAAGAAACAAGATAATTTATACAGTGTACCCATCTTACATTGGCGAGTTGCCTTAACTTCATTATTACTGTTAAGGTGCGGAGCTGGCAGAACCATTAGCACGCCAGGCAAAATGTTTAGCAGCATTTCTTCTGTCTTTCATCCTTTCAGGCTCAATAAAGCACTGGAGTTGATGCAATTGACTTACCCACTCCCACCAAAAAGTTCAGGCCCTGTGCCTATAGTAGAAAGGATTGTTACTGTTAACTGTAGCCAGCAGAAGGCGAATTAAAGTTAAATGTTATTGGTAGGCCATGGACATAATACAATACTGTAACTTACACCACCATTTTAATATTTTCCATACTGCTGTGTTTGATGTTCAAATTAAATATTTTGTAAGTGAAACCTATCATCTGACATCCAATGGAGGCAGGAACATTGCCAAAGAGTAATTCATGTTCTTTGGTGGAAATATCTTAAAATTTTATATATTCTGAAAGGTGGCTATCTTCTGCAGAAAAAATAATTAAAATTTGTCAGAATAACTCTTAAAGAGATCTCCCATTTATTTCTAGCACAAAAATTTTTTAAATTGAAGAAAGAATAATCATCTCCAAGATTACTTCTGGTTTTGTATTAAGTGGATAAAGGACAATTCTATTCCAAAGAAACATACCCTTGACAGTCCATCGGCCCACCACAAAGTATTTTTGTATGAGTGCACACCTTTCATCAAAAAGTGCATAGACACTGACATTATATATATATATACATACACACACACATACTGTTTCACTGTCCTAATTTCACTGTGGATTCATCAGCAGGTCATCTAATAACTTACCTATTCCACCTCCACTTGTCCTTCGATTCATCATTGTTCAGTTCCCAATAGGGCCACATCACCAACTATTCTTTTTTTTATTTGACTAACAGTAGTTAGATCCTGGGAGTGGGAATGTAAAGGGAAAGTAGAGTATTATCAGTACTTGTCTTCTATATTGGGTGCAGTTTGGCAAAATCGGCTGAGCATCATACAAACTGCTCTCAGTATTTGCTCTGGTTCTTTATGTTCTGAATTCAAATTCTGCCAATGTCAAATTTTCTTGAGCGTGTGGTTTGGGAGGATCTGTTGAGCATCATACAAACTGCTCTCAGTATTTCTTTTGGCTCTTTACATTCTGAGTTCAAATTCAGTTGATGTCAAATTTATAAATGTAAAGAATATATCACCAACCTTACCCCCAAATGACCTTAACATCTAGTTTACAATTCATCCAAAGCTGGGATTTTGTGCCAAACACTCCCTGCACAAATCACGCTGCAACACAATTACTTTTCCTTTGCAAGAAGAAATATCAGTCAATATTATCTTTAAAAAAAGATCCCATAACCTTGAAACTATATCTAGACAAACTTCTTCAAGGATACCAGATAAACCACCAATACCTGGATACATCTTAGTCAACAGCTTCTAACTTGAATAAGCCATGATATCACAAAACTTAACATTAAAATGACTTAAGAAGCTCTATCAGGTGATGCTATTAAGTTAGATATAGCCTGAGCCAATTTTGGCTAAATCATACCTAAGTTTATGTACAGATGTTGATCTTTCAACTATTATCATTAACACTAAAAAGCAGCTTGAAAATATATAACAGACAAATATTTATGGCAAAAAATTTAGATACACAACATGAAGTAAAATGTGGGATGCTATGACAATAGTGAGACATCATGTATGTTGAATATTGATGATGTACAGAGATGGAGGAGAAAAGTGGTGAATATGATCAATTGGATATTATATTTGTCTCAATGAAGGACAAGTGCACAAATGAAATGAGTATCATCAGGTATTAAAGATATTACCAGATGTCAGCAAGACAAATGCTTTTGCTGGAACTGACATGATGGAAATGGAGGATAAGTGGGTTAAAGGTACTGTATGATAACAGTAAAAATTCAGGAAACCCAGGATGCTGAGCCTTACAGAAGCTATGATAAAGGATGACGACTGATAATATATTGCACTGCAAACCCGTCTAGTCTATATCAACAAGGAAGAACAAATGTTAAAATTATCTTTATCATTATCAATGAAATTAATAATTAAAATCGCTAATGATATTAATATAATTAAAGTGGCAGAAACAGTGGAGAAGCAGTCCAAATTTCTTCCCTAAAAAATCAGAAAGGACTTTTTAAGGGTTAGTTCTCAACTCTGGTTTCATGATGTTAAGTAAATGAGATCTTTCTCAGGATTGAATGCTGGTCTATAGTAGATATAATTTTCAAATGATCTGTTATTGCGTTATTTTCTACAGCTAACTGAACTGAGGCAATAGAAAATAAAATAGCAAGCTCTAAAACAACAAATTACCAACAAAAATTTGAACTCACAACCTATGAGTAGTCCAATACCAGACTAAATCTCAAACAGATTTTAGTTTCATCCCTCCTGTAGGGAGTCCAATTCTACTTCCTTTAACTTTTAGCTTTCAGATTACTCTGACGAATGTAATGCTTATTTATTCACATTGTTTTCTATTAATCATGCATTATCTCACTGTTTCATGATTTCAATGACGTGATTGTTTATTTTTACAATGATATCAAAGTGTATATGTGTGAGAGGTCAGATCTGGCCAGTGTGAACACAAAACAGATGGAATATTTTGCCTGGATACGACCAGTTTAAATGCTAAAGGGTTAAGGTTGATAAAAGCAAATGTTAGGTTGGGGCAATCAATTTTACCCCACCCCTCCCCACCAAAATTGATGATCTTGAGACAAAGTTAGAGATCACAGAAGTTACTTTGACTTTAAATTTGTCTTCATCTACCTGTTGATACAATAATCATTACTAGTATATGTAATTTAAAATGCATCCGGTAGTGGATCCCTGGTTTAGGAGTTCCAGGGTTTTGAGTGAGGAAACACCCCTTAGCCATTATTGATCAGAGTAGTAATACCCATCAAAGTCCCAGCTACGGATTAATTAGCATGTTATGGAAGAAACTCCAACCACAAACCCTCACTGCCTTCATTATCATCATCATTTAATGTCCGTTTTCCATGCTGGTATGGGTTGGATGGTTCAACTGGGGTCTGGGAAACCAGGAGGCTGCACCAGGCCCCAATCTGATCTGGCAGTGTTTCTACAGCTGGATTCCCTTCCTAACGCCAATCAGTCTGAGAGCGTAGTAGGTGCTTTTTATGTGCCACCAGAGGAGCTGGCATTGACCACAATCAGATGCTGCTTTTTACATGCCGCTGGCATGGAAGCCAGTCAAGGCGGCACTGGCATCGGCCACGTTCAGATTTTGCTTTTTACGTGCCACCGACACGAGGGTCAGAACTACAATTTCCATTTGATTTGATTTGATTTTGATGTGGATGTACTTGACTCAATAGGTCTCCTCAAGCACAGCATGTCACCCTATGATCCAAGGTACTTTTGAGTGGGCTGGTTATGTGATGCTGGTGTAGGTTACAGCTGTGAACTCACTTTATTTGCCAGATCTTCTCAGTTACAGCATACTTCCAGAGGTCTCGGGTCTTTTGTCATTGCCTCTGTGAAGCCCAACATTCGAAGGTCATGCTTCACTACCTCATCTCATGTCTTCCTTCCACTGACTGGGAGTGGTACTTCTTCACACAGCTCTCCTCATCCATCCACAGTACATGACCATACCAATGCAAACGTCTCTTTTGCACGCCACATCCAATGCTTCTTATGTCTAACATTTCTCTCAGGGTGCTTACACTGTTGTGTGTGCACACTGACATTACACATCCAGCAGATCATGCTAGCTTCATTTCTTTTGAGCTTACACATGTCTTCAGCAGTCACAGCCCTTGTTTCACTGCTGTGAAGCATAGCAGTTCACACACATGCATCATACAACATATCTTTCACTGAGAGAGAGGCCCTTTGTCACCAGTAGGGGTAGAAGCTTTCTGAACTTTGCCCAGGCTATTCTTATTCTGGTGGTAATACTTTCTGAGCATCACGCCAACTACAGACTTGGCCACCTAAGTAGTGGAAGCTATCAACTACTTCTAGTTTCTTCCCCTGGCATATGATGGAATCTGCTTTCTGAGCATCTGGCATTTATTGCCCCCGTGCATCTGCTGCACAAAGCTATCTTCCCAGTTAATCTTCCTTTGATGTTGCTGCACCTCTCATGTGTCCATAGCTAACACTGGATACATTTTATGGAGTTTCTACCTACACCTTTTCTACAGATCGAGCAGTGCCACCTACCTGAAGGGGTGTGTGATGTGTTCGCCTTCCTACTTACTAGAACTTTGGTCTTTACAACATTGACTCTAAGGCCTTTTGATTCTAAACCGTGCTTCCACACTTGAAATTTGTCTAGTTCTGGTAGTGATTCTGCTATGAAGGCCAGGTCATCAGCATAGAGGAGCTCCCAGGGAAAACCTGTCTTGAACTCCTCTGTTATTGCCTGGAGAACCATGATGAATAAGACGGGGCTGATCCTTGGTGGACCCCTACTTCTACCCAGAATTCTTCACTATACTTATTGCCAATCCTAATCTTACTAACGGCATCTCTGTATTGGGCCTGTACAGCCCTAATTAACCATTCATCAATTCTCAGTTTCCGCATCACCCACTAGATAAGGGATCAGGGGACCCTGTCAAAGGCTTCTCCAAGTCTACAAAAGCCAAATATAGGGGCTTATCTTTGGCTAGGTATCTCTCCTACAGTTGCCATACCAGGAATATAGCATCAGTGGTGCTTCTACCTGATACAAAAACAAACTGCATCTCATCTAAGCAAACTCTCTCCCTCTCTGTGACCCTCATCACCTGATCCAGCAGTTTGATACCCCTGTAGTTATTTCTATCTAAAGCATCACCTTTACCTTTGGAGCAGTTGACTATGGTGCTGCTACACCAGTCATTGGGTACGACTTCATCATGAACCACCTGGTTTACAATACAGGTGACTAGGCCATAGCCTACGCCACCAGATGTTTTAAGCATCTCAGTGATTCCTGTAGGGCCGGAGGTTTTTCCTGGCTTCATACCCTTAACTGCTTTATCTATCAGGGTGCTGTCTATTCAGAATGCATGAACTGATTCTCACTTTAAAACTAAGTGCAGGCAGGAAGAAAAACCCTGCAGCATAAAGGATTGGTTTACATAACCAGATGTGTCACTCTTTCTCATGATGATCATCAGGCATGAAGAAACTGCCAAAAGAAGAGTATTTGAATTATATAATCAACTTTCTCCAAATATGTAGCCTAGTGTCTATTTTATTCTTTTACTGGTTTCAGTCATTAGGCTGTTGGTACTGCCTTCCAAAGTTTTGCTGAACAATGTTTAGAAATTATTATTATAAGTATTACTGTCACATCATTGAAGACTCAAATCTTTGGATTTGGTTTTACCACATTCCTGATATAACATCAGTTCCTGCTCCCCAAGTTTTTAACCATATTTGGTTATTTTTCTAAATTCTTTCTCTTTGACCATGGAAGTTGTGTTTGCTAATAAATTCATAAAAAAATAACTTATTCAATAATATTCTCATGCAACATCAAGGAAAACTACTCATTTTTTTCTGTCTTCTACAAATGAAATATTCTAGTAGTTGCTCTGAGATAGCAGTGTACACAACACACAGCTAATTGTGACATGATATGGCATGGAGTGAACAACAGTTCACCATAATGCATCCCGAGTTTGTTAAGCTTCATGTATAAATTCATTAACTGATTTCTTCATAATTATTTTGTTATTGCAATAGGATACAATCTGGGAGTAACTTGTTTTCATGGTATAGACGTGGCTGTAGTTAGGAAGTGTACTTCCCAACCACATGGTTTGAGGTTCAGACCCACTCACAGTGTGGTACTTTGTGCAAAGTATCTTCTAGCCCTGGACTGATTGAAGCTTTGAGTAGAATTGGTAGATAGAAGCTGAAAGAAACCAGTTGTTTCTTTGTTAGTTTGTGTGTGTGTGTGTGTGTGTGTGTGTGTTTGTGTCTCCTGGTCTTGGACATCACATGATAGTTGTCAATGAGTCTCACCACTATTCTAGCAGTGTTGTTTATTTCCAATATTCTATGAAAACCTGTCTGGCCATGGAGAAATATTACTTTGCTTAGAAACAGGTGAGGGTTGGCGACAGGAAAGATATTCGGTTGTAGAAAATCTGCCTCAATGAACTCCATCCAATCCATGCAAGCATGGAAAAGTGGACATTAAAATTATGATGATGATCTAATAATATACACTTATAAATAATGATGACCTTATGTTTATTTCTGAATAATACTCATGGCAGCATAGTTGGTTCAATATTGTAGCACAGTACATATGCTCTGAGTGAATAATCACCATATACCATTGTCCATTTTCCAATCATAAGTTATAAATGTAAAAATTTTTTTCTTTTCATATTCTACCAAGATATGAAGAAAAGGCATCAGTTGACTTGAGTGTCCAACAGCAAGAGGCTTTCTTTAGCCTTTATGCCAGTTAAAGAATATAATTAACTCTCTAGTATTCAGACTGCTCTATCAAATATAATGCTTATTTATTCCCATTGTTTTGAATAAATCATAGTGTCTCATAGCTTCAAAATTTTGGTGATGTGATTGTTTTTAGAACACTGTAGGATAGGTGTGCATAAGCATATCTAGCCAGTTTGAACATGAAACAGGTAGATTATTTGGGTCAGATATAGCCAGTTTAAATACTTAAGGATTAAAGGCAGTAAATATCAGAATCAATAGAATTTTGAATTAAATGTGGTAGTTATTTATGGTCTGAATTCACATTTTGCTTTTCATCCCTTTAGGGTTAATAAAATAAATATCAGTAATATATTGAGAATTCAATCAACTATGCCACACTCCTACACATTTGTGTTGCGTCAATTTAAGATATTATTATTATTATGAATATTGGGGATGGTCGAAATTGATCAAGTTGTGAACTAATAATACCTTGAGGCATAAAGTTACATCCCTATATATTTTCAGTTCAAATCCTGCTTGGCTTTAATTTAATAAGTACCAGTAATACACTTGTTTCAACTGATAACACCTCTCTCACCAAAACCTGTGGTTTTTCAGTGTAAGAAATTGTCCTCATTATTATTAAGAACACAGGTGCAAGCATGGATGTTTGGTTGAGAAGTTCACTTCCCAACCACATGCTTCCAGGTTCAGTCCATGAGTGCAGCACCTTGGGAAAGTGTCTTCTGTTATAAGAGTCAGGCTGACTAAAGCCTTGTGAGTTGATTTGGTACAGAAACTGAAAGAACCACACACGAGTGTGTGTGTGCATGCATACATACATACATACATACATACACAAGCACACAGTCCCTTACTTTTAAAATAGGTGAAGGTTATCAACAGAAAGGGTATTCAACTATTACATAGTACCTCAATAATATAAGCCTCTTGTCCATACTGGTTTAAAAACGAATGAACTGGATAGCAGAATCATCAGAGTGGTAGACAAAATGCCCTGTAGTATTTAGTTATATACCTTATGACTGTTAATTCTTAGTGGTCCTGGATAAACTGAAGTTAGTTTTATTGACTAGAAATCTCTTCAATATATTATGGCCTTGTGCCTATATTAAAAATTATCCTTGTTTTCGTCATGAGCAGTGTTATGTCAAGGACAAGGGTGACTTGTTATTCTGACAAATGCTATTTACTTCTCTTGTGAAATACTGGGTTAAATAGCTTCATTCCTCCATGGAAGGAAAAGTAATCTCTGGAGACAAAAAAAATTTGCAATAAAAAATGTTAAATCAAATTTTCTTTGAAATATTATTATTATTATCATCATTATTATTGAGTTGAAATACAAAAGAAAATATTAATTTAAAAAAAAAATTTATACCATCTTTCAGCCCAAATAAAAACACAAATTAGTCTCTATGTATTCTTAGATGACTTGTTAAAGCAACATTGTCCAGAAAGTTGTCCCCGCATATCTTACAGCGTAAAATATTCGATTTCAACTGTGGCTCAGGTTTGGCGTGTGTTTTCATGTGTGCCTTTAATTGGAGGCTAAGTGAGAATTCTTTCCCACATTCCTTGCAAGGAAACGTTTTCTCCTTCTTATGTATTCGAATGTGGCCTTTCAAAGCGGCTTTAGTAGTGAAATTCTTGCTACAGGTCTCGCACTGGAATGATTTTTCTTCTCTTGTGTGTTTCTTCAAGTGACATCTTAAAGTAGAATGGTCTGTAAAGCTATCCCCACACAACGTGCAATGGTAAGGCTTTTCTCCGGTGTGGATCCTCAGGTGTTTTTTCAATGTGGATCTTTCAGTAAAATCCTTATCACATATATCACAATGAAAAGGTTTCTCTCCAGTATGCGTTTTTATGTGGTTTTTTAAGGTGTAATTCTCGGAGAAATCCTTGCCGCAGATGTCACAGTGGAAAGGCTTCTCTCCCGTGTGTGTTCTTATGTGTCTTGTCAGGTGAGAGTTTTTCAAGAAGTCTTTCCCGCAGATGTCACAAGAGAAACGTCTCTCTACTGTATGGGTTTTCAAGTGTTTCTCCAATAATGCATGAACAAGAAATTCTTTGCCACATACTCCACAGTAGTATGGCTCAGCTTCAGAATCTGGCAACAATTCCATTTTTCAGAAGTAAATCTCTCTTTAATGATCACTGAGTTATACGTCTGATTCTTCAACAAGTTGCACTTGGTACTGAAATATAAAGAAATGTATCATTTAATTGTGCTGTTTCAGAACATTTCAAACAATACAAATAGGAAATGCTAAAGCTATTATTTCTTTAAAGGTACATCACATAATAGGAAGATAATATGAGACAGGATACTTCAAATCAAACAAATGCTTTGCAGACACATCCAGTTTATATCTTTGACAAACATACATTAGTCAATTGAACCAATGAGAGCCTCTAAGAAGTTACTTGCCTGGTTAAAAATAACAGCCACATATCCTTCAAATAACAGTGTCATCTTAAAAACAAAAGACATATTAGACAATGTAGTCCTGGATATACAAAAGGGTGGGATGATCATGGCTAAAAATTCCTTTCATTACAGGTCAACTTGATCAGGGCTGACCATGTATGTGTGTGGCAGGGGTGGGGAAACACAAATAATATAAATCAGCTAGCTGAAAATGAAGGTATTAACATATTGTGTCCATTTGTTTATCATAGGTGTCATGTGCATTTGTCCATGTTGGCATGACTTAAACTGGACTTCAAATCAATGTTCTACATAACTTTTCATATGCATCAGACCTAACCAAAGATCCAGTCTCTCTCTTCTCTAAGGTCTTGTTGGTGTACCCTTACTGTGTACATCTATGACTCGCAGCACCCAGTACTACTTCAATTATCATATGTCAGCTATGCCATGGTCTCTTCAGAAAACTGACAGCAATTGATACTTTTAATTTTTTATGCTCAATTACTTGCTCAACCTTTCTCTAATGTTATCATTGCAAATTAACTCTTTTAATTCTTTTCAATAAAATTTTAAAAAACTGTATTTAGAATACCTGGATTGATTTTGTAACCCTTTTGATACCAATAATTAAGAGACTACCTCTATGACACATACTTGTTTTTTTAGAGTAATCTAAATTAAAACTCACCATTAAAATTTCATATTAATTTATGTTTAAAGTACCATCTTAAAATGGCAAAATTATTGTATTAAATTCTTCATTTATGTTCAAAAGTAACTGAAACAAAAAAGTGTATTTAATAGACGGATGGTAACAACAGTGTTACTGAAACTCAGGTTATGAAAATTATCATATTTCTTACAGGCATCCATTTACAAACTCTTTCATGTTTTAATTATAACAATGAAGTGACAATAAGGAACCAAACTATCAAGGACGTGCTTATGCTTTAATCTTTTCATTGAAACAACAAAGGAATGTCTGCATGATCACTCAGCATGCTCAATGAGAACCAAATCTCCCTCAACAAAGCACTCACTACTTCCTTAGACACAAAAGGACTAACTTCTGTAGTGTAAAAAGAATGAAAGACAAAACTTGCACTGAAAATGATTAAACCCTAACTTTTCTATAGGATATGTATAACTCAGTACTACTGGCCAAGAAAATGTGGTTACCTACAACAACAGAGAGTTGTAACTCATTTGGCTGTTAAGAGATAAGCGAGTTAATCATGGGCATTATGTCACAATGGAATATAGGACAAAAATGCTGACTTTCCAAATGGTTGTTTGATAATGCACTTCTTCGGCTACTCATAAAATTTTAAGACAATACAGTCACAGATACTTGGTCAGTTGTGATAAAGGTCAATACAAGCAAAGTTCACCAAATGTACAAAACAACTGTGTACTAAGCATATATATCTTCATTCAACATTTAGACCTTTTGTATACTATGATAACAGCTTTCTCAATGTCTATTGAAGTACAGAACACGGGATCCAGTCAAAAATCATTTTTATTAACCCTTTAGCATTTAATTTGGTCATATCCAACCCAAATATTCTACCTGCTTTATGTTCAAATTGAACTGAGATCCAGCCTGTTACACCTACCTTGCAATGTCATATAATAATGAACAATCACATCACTGAAATCTCAAAGATACAAGGTAATGCTTGATTAATTCATAAAAATGTGAATAAATAAGCGTTACATTTGACAAAGTAATTTGAATGCTAAAGGGTTAAAGGTTCACAAATGTAAAATGCAGTTGTCAGAGTAGTTTTCTTGCAATTAATACAATTAATTGACCTCAACTTTATCTTTAACTGGTTTACACACACTTCCCACCTCTACCACCACCATTATTCAGTCATTCTCCCTCTCTAGTATGTTTTATTTGCTTCTGAGACAATATTTTTGTAAAATTCTAACTAAAATGCATTGCCTATGTGTGTCAGTTTTTTTTATATCATTACCGTCATTTTGCATCTGCTTTCCATGCAGACATAGGTTGGACAGGTTGTCATGGTCGAAGTCTTTTCTTATTGGGAGTGACTGTTTCCACAGACTGGTGCTCATATGTGTCACTTGAATTAGTTTCTATGGCTGGATGCCCTTCCTATTGCCAAACACTTTACACTATATATTGGGTATGTTTTCTTGTGGCACCAACACTAAAGCAGTTGAATAAGAGGGACCTTGGAACCCTTTGCATTCTTTACTCATTTACCAACCACATTACAGCCAGTACTGGGTGCATTCTATACCAGCACTAGAGAGAATTCAAAATAACCAAAACTTGGAGGAGTTTTAGCAGTAACTTTTTACTTGTTTAATGGACAGATCGTATTAAATAGTTATTTGGAACATAACTTTAAAAAAGGGTTCTTATATGAAACTATGATGGAAATTTTGCCCTGTAACAACTGAAGTAATTATTGAGGTTTCCATTCAAGTTTGAATACAGGTGGTTTTGAAAGGAAGGGATGAAGTGGAAACAGGATGCAATCTCATTGGAAGGTTAAAGATAGTATCAGTCAACAAACTGTGGTTTCCTACAGCAGAGAATTTTTAGGATGTTTAGACATAAATGAGCTGATCATGGTCACTATGTAGCACTTGGAAGCAGGACAGAAAATGCTGACCTTCCACTTGATAATGTATGGATTCAGCCATGCAAATCTTTAAAATTTTAAGACAATATGACCACATTACAGCCAGTTTGAGAACAACTGGCTCTCATACTCACAAAAACAAGCACCCCACCCAAATTTCAGTGAAATACTTCTTCCCCCTACTTCCATTAATGAGAAGATAGAATTTGCATTCACATAATCCTTCTCTTTTTGTCTTGCATGGTGTTGGACATGTTTAAAAGTGCCTAATTTTAAAATGGTAGGCATAAGCATGGTTGTGTTGTTAAAAACTATGCTTCTCAACCATGTGATCTTGGGTTCAGTTCTAATGCATGGCACCTTCAGTAAGTGTCTTCTACTATAGCCCTGGCTGACCAAAGCCTTATGAGTGGATTTGGAAGAATATATATGTATGTATATATATATATATATATATATATATATATATATATATATTTTTTTTTTTTTTTTTTTTCCAAATCCATGACAAGGCTTTGGTCAGCTGGGACTTTAAGTGTATAAAAATATATATTAGCAACAGAGGCAGTATTAATACTGAGATGTAATATTTATTCCCACTTAAACATGAATGTTCTGTTAGAACAAACTATACTGCAAAAGATACCAAGAGAGAAACTCTCATATTGGCTTTTGGTGCAAAATGCACTCTTGCACATGCGTGCACCCTTGTCTGTAGCTCATGTAACAGTTGTAAATGAGCATTACTGTCATATAAGCAATGTTGTTTATTTTCAGTATTCTGTGAAAATCATGTCTGGGCATGAGGGAAATATACTACTTTGCTTGGTTGGTAACAGGAAGGGCATTCAGCTGAAGAAAATCTGTTTCAATGGATTCTGTTGATTCATGCAACAATGGAAAAGTGGACATTAGTCAACAATGATGATGATGCAGTCTGCTCCTCTTTTCAATTATCACAGGCCTTTTCCCATGAGAAACACTGTACTGTACCATGTAACAGGAATCATCTATGCCACACAAAATGCAAACAAATACCATCCTCTCAGTGTACATTTTGGTCAGGTAAACTATAGCTCACAATTCCATTCCCTCCATCATTTAAGTACAGTTCCTAATTAACACTTTCTTTTCATGTCCTTAAAACACATGCTGACAATCAATCCAATGAGGATGTCTCTTATTGTTTATTCCACCTATAAGTAGTAGTGGTCAAACCTCCTCTAGTCTCTTAATCATGAAAGGACACATTAGATAACACAGTGCTAGATACATTATTGATCAACACTGAGATCTGCTGCATCAGGGCTGACCTGTCATCATCATCATCATTCAGTATCCATTTTCCATGCTGGCATGGGCTAGAGTTTGACCAGAACTGGAAAGCCGGAGTGCTGCATCAGGCTCCAGTCAGTTTTGGTTTAGTTTCTACAGCTGGATGCCTTTCCTAATGCCAACCACTCCACAGAGTATACTGGGTGTCCTTTACCTGTCACCAGCATATGTGCCTTTTATGCATCACAGCACAGGTTAAACAATAACAGTAGCAATGAGGGAGCTTTACCTAAGTTTCTCAAGCTGCTAAAAATATAAACCAAATCTCATTCTAATGTCATAAACAAGGAAGGACACATTAGATGATGTAGTCCAAATCCTTGATATTCTATGACTGAAAATCAAACAAAAAAAAAGGAAAAACAATATGGTCACAGATGGAACATATGATACTAGACAGGCCTGGCTGTATACAACACTGTTAGATCCATATACATCTCCACTACTTTGTTTATAGCTCCGCATAGATACTGATGTGACTGTGTGGTTGAGAAGTAATCTTGCTTCCCAACCATGTGGTCTTGGGTTCAGTCCCACTGTATGACACCAAGGGTGTCTTCTACTGAAGGGCTAGACCAATCAAAGCCTTATGAGTGGGTTTCGTAGAGAGAAACTGAAACGGGCGTTAAATGATGATGATGTATGTGTGCATTGTGACTTAGCGTCACGGTTTGTTGTAAACGAGCATCACCATCATACAAGCGATGCTGGTTTCCAGGTCGAGGGTTGGTGACAAGAAGAACACCCAGCCGTAGAAAATCTGCTTCAACAAAATCCGTTTCACCTATGCATGCATGGAAAAGACATTAAACGGTGCTTTACACTACAAACAATACATAAACACATACACACGATTATTTCCCCCAGTTTCGGTCGATTAAATTCCACCCACAAAACATTTTTCAACGTAAGCGTACTGTAAAAGATATCTGCTCAAGATGTAGCGCACTAGAATCGAACTCGGAAGCACAAAGGTGCGAAACGAATTTCTTAACTGTACGTCTATGTCCGCGTTCATTAGGTAATGAGTTTTCTTTCGTACGTTGACAACTAGATTGTTTCTCGTTTTTTTTTTTAAAGAAACAATCTCAGTCCACATTACTTGTAGGCAGTAAATTTGAAGGTGGAGGAACCAACGAATCAACTTCTTATAACAATGTGGAGGGAGAATATATCCCTGGTAAGAAAGGAATACACGGTTCAGTTACTCAACAGATAGAATTAATCTCTAATCAAGAGAGTTTGGCTTCAGAGAAAGAAGTATCAAATATGTTGCGAGAGAGGGAGTAATCGATGTGGTTTACTTAATAAAGTTACGGTACCTTATCTATAAGCAACTGGATCATAGCTGGATTTATATTCTCCAAACCATGCTAAATAACAGCTGACAACAACATAGCTGATATTGTTTAATTACGGCCAAGGAGCTGAGCAACGTTACGAGGGAAAAGCTACAGTTGGGTGTTTCAAATGCAAGCTGATGTTTCAAGGTTGTATTTCCTTCCCAGAAGCACAATGTTGTCCCTACCAACCTACATACTTGTGGAATGAGGGAAGAAAACACGCACGCACGCACACATTGCCGGAAATCAGTTTCAGATAGTAATTAACTTGTAATATAGAGGGTGAGGTACGACAGAAGGGGTGATAAGGAAAAAGTGATAAGGAAAAAGGGAGAGTTAATAAGACAGAAGGGGTAAGATGGAGGGTGAGGTAAAAGAGATGTGACTTGATGAGAGAGAGAGAGAGAGCGATAAAAAAGGGTGAGGTAAAAGAGAGAGGAGGAGACGTGAAGGGCTAAAAGAGGAGATGAGGAAAGAAAGTTATGAAGCGATACGGTGGAAGTAAGAGGGAGATTATGAGATATGTGAGATGATGGAGAAAGAAAAGGAGAGTGGTGAGAGTGAGAAAGGGAGAAACGAAAAGGGAGAAAAGAATTTAGGCAGGTCAGGTGGAGAGAGAGAAAGAACAAAAAGTAGTGGGCAGATAAGTGGGTGAAAAGGGGACGGGAGGGGTAATGTTAAAGTAGAAAAGTATTTTGCCCCGAAGCAGCTTTGAATATTCAGCTTTTAATGCAGTTATAGCCATTAAATAAACCGACAAAATACCAGTTAAAAACCTGGCTTTACCTGAGTCCATTAACAGATGGGACCAACCAACTAGGTGGAAATGCTGGGATTAAGGAGCCTTCATCCCACCCCGCCCAGTCAATACTTCCCATTTTCGTTTAGCCAATAATGGTTGCAGTATATTTATAATATCGAGTATGGCAGCTGTTTAAAGTAGATATAGTAACGGTCTAATTAATAACATCTATCATCGGTAATCTGCTACAAATAACCGACTAAATCCAATCATTAAAAGCCCAGTTAGATTTTTACGCATAAAATTGTTCTACGTAGGTTCGAAGTTGGTTAAGAGGTTCAAATTACTTTTCGGAGGGATTGTTTCTATAGATTATTTGAAACGTAAATAATACAGGCCGTAATCTAACAGTGTATACAGTTAGTTGTCTATCTTTATAGACTGCCCCCGTCCATTGCAATTATTGAGTGGTGAGTTGGCAGAAATAGAGTACAAGACTAGATGTCACCTAGTATTTTAGTTATGCCCCTTTACATTCTAAGTTCATATTTCGCTGGGGGTCGACATCACCTTTCATCAAACACGCGTTGATAAAATAACTGTTTTACATATAAACAGAAAGCATCGAGCCCAATACCTGACTGGTGCCTCATTTTATCGATCCTGAAAGGAAGAAGGGCAAAGTTGAGCTCAGCGTGATTTGAAACCAGAACATAAAGAGCAGGATAGAAATACCGAAACGCATTTTATCGGACGCTTTAACGACCCTTCAAAAGATAAAATACCAATCAGGTCGATTTAAGTGACCGTATTCTTCCTCCAAAATGTGAGGGTCTTGTACCAAAGTTAGAAATCATTAATATACCCCTTGTTGCAAATAAAGAACTATTATTATTGTTTTTAATAACTCTGCGAAGGTTAGTGAGTAGAATGACAGCGCCTAGATTCCTTCCGCTACATTTTGAGTTCAAATCCTTCCACAGTTGATAAAATAAAAACAGTTAAGTAACGAAGTCGGTGCAATCAACTATATCCGCCTTTTATAAAAATGTGAAGTGGTATCACTTCAAAACAAAATCATTATTATTAACTAATGGAGAAAAGGGAAAGCAACTTTCAATGGCTTTGAACTTGAGGAACTGACCGTCCATGATGCCGCAATCCTAAAGTGGGAATCTCTTCTCACCATCCTACTATCGTAATGATTTCTATTATTTGTCACAAGGGCATCAGATGATGAGATCGACGTGTTCAATTCGTAGTGAGCAAACGAATACAAAGAAATTCGTGATAGATTCTTAAAACTCATGATTAATAATGCAAAAATGCGTTGTTAATAAAGTGTGTGTGTGTGTGTGTGTGTGTGTATAGTAAGACACAGTACCAGGATTCCGGTGGCCGAGAAGGAAAATTTCCTGAATCCTAGAGCTGATAGTACACACAGACAAAATATTGAGAAAATGTGAAGGATAAAAGCTAATCTTTACAAAAACGGAGATATATGTGTGTGTATGTGTGTGTGTGTGTGTGTATATATATATATATATAATCCACGAGGTCTGGTGGTGGAGCTAGATACTGGACCACTGAGTCATGTGTGTACCACACTAAAACACTTGCTTATTTAACTTCAATATAAGTGAAGTGGTTTTTATATTTTTTTATAGGGTTAATTAAAGATGCATATGCCTCTGCTATGTCCGGTCAGTTATTTTCGTTCGTTGGATCCATATGAAATACAACGGTACCGACCTTAGGTAAAAAGAAAAAACATGAGAATGTGAAGAATGGTGGGCGGGAGACATAGATATCTTTGTATGGTCAGTGATATAAAATGGGTGTTACAATGCCTAAATGACCTCCAGTCTACCTCCCCTTGTGTTGAGTATTATGTACAGAAATTGGTGAGAATTATCAAATAAACACGTCTGGCCAACTTGGAAGACATCGAACATGGAAGTTGCTTTGATCAGAGAATTGGTGGGAGTGGACTATGCAACGGAGTAGCAATCGTTGTTGCCAGCCTTTCCGCAATTATTCTATTTGCTGAGAGAGAGAGAGAGAGAGAGGTTAGGGCAACCTCCAGGCAAAAGTACTGCAAAAATGAACAGTAATAAAAATACATAGACGGACACGCGGAGAAAATATGACCATTTGATTGTTAACGGAAAGCAAAGATGAAGGTTAAAATACTCTGCTCTAATAAAAACATATATACAATCATCATCGACAACAACAAATGTACTCATATAGTTAAACAACAATAATAACGAGGCCAATAAACAGAATAATAAAGGAGAAACAGTATTAAAAAGGGGGAAGGTCGTTGAGTATATTTTATAGGAGAGGTTAGTTTTAAAACAATGTGAGAATATTAATGGGATTAAATTTTTTAGTAAAAAGATTACAGTAATCCAAGACAGATTTATATTAAAAGCTCTAGGAAAATTTCATAGTGGATCAGAAAAGAGAATAGTGAGGGTGGTTAATTGAAATCTTTCACTAATTTAAATGAATGACTTCAACGCCATTCGAACCTGCATAGACCAGATAAATAACTTACGGTTAAATTCTTGGTCGCCAGAGTGGCAAAAGAAAACCACCTCTCCTCTCTGTCTGATGGCGGAGAGCTTTATTTTATATCATCACATTTACTGTGTGGTCTGATTTATATAGTCTGCTGTAATTAAACCTTGTTGCCTACCGATAACACTCATCACAGCAACAAATCTTTTCTCTCTGTCCACCATCAACACAACATCTCAAGACGAAAAACAAAGCCACACACTTCGTCACCGACTGAGAAGACGCGATGGATGTGTTGCAAATGTTTTATAGTTAATATGTCTAGTAACTAATGTATAATTGGTATGCAACAGGACTGTATATACAAATGAGGGTAGATAAGAGAATGAAGCATACCTACCTGGGGAGAAACGATCGCTTTCCTGCCGACAGAGATGTCAGCAAGGGAAGTTAAACCGAAAGGAAGTAGTAAGAGGTGTGAAGGATTATTACGGGAGTGTTAGGACTTCTTGAAACTATGGATGGCGGTACGAGATGTAATCGCTAACCAGAGAAACTACCTTCTCTATGGATGGATATGTGTATGTGTACACGTCTCTCTCTCTCTCTCTCTCTCTCTCTCTCTCTCTCTCTCTCTCTCACACACACACACACACATACACACACATTCACTTTCAATCACACAAATATATCATTTACGAAAGACAAGGCGTTCGATTACTGTAGGCGCTAAGAAGTTTACTTCCCAACCACATTGTTTCAGGTTCAGACCCACTGCGTTGCACCTCGGGCTAGTATCGTCTACTTTAACCCTAGGCTGACCAAAGTTTGCGATTGCATTTGGTTGATGGAAACTGAAAAGTAGCAGGACATATATCATCTTCGTAGTCATTTTCATTTAACGTCCATGTTTCATGCTGGCATGGGTTGGACGGTTTGACATAATCTGATGGACCCAAAGACTTAGCATTGTTTTTTTATAGCTGGATACTCTTCCTAACGTCACTTTACAGCATGTACTGAGTGCTTTTTACATGCCACCAGTACTAATGAGATTGCTGTGCTGTCTGCAAAACTATGAACCTCAAAGGGTTGGGGCAACTTTATGCTCAGAGAACGAGTAGAAAAAAGTAAAGTATGTGAGAATAGGACCAGAGCAGAACAGGTTTCTTGCTGAGAAAAGCCACATGACTGCATGTGCATGTATGTGTGAAGTGAAAGCAAGTGGCTAAGTAGTTAGGGTATTCAGCTCAAGATCATAAGGTTGTGAGTTCAATACCTAGCAGTGCATTATGTCCTTGAGTAAAACACTTTATTTCACATTGCTCCAGTCCACTCAGCTGGCAAATGTGAGTAGTACCTGTATTTCAAAGATCCAACTTCGTCACATTCTGCCATGCTAAATCTCCCTGAGATCTATATTAAGAGCAGGCATGTTTGTAGATTGCTCAGCCACTTGCACGTTAAGTTCACATGCAGGTGGTGGTGGTGGTGGTGGTGGTGGCAGTGGCGGCAGTGGCGGCAGCAGCAGCGGTGGCAATGGTGGTGGTGGTGGTGGTGGTTTATACTTCATATCTGCCATATGGTAGCTTTCCAAACTCATTAAGCTATAACTTCTTACAAAGCAGTATATTCCTATAAAAAAAAATTACCTTTAGCCCTTCATATTAGCAATGGAAGCAGTTGCTCTGAAAGTGTAATAGTTAGAATAAGAACCAGTTGGACAAAGTTCAGAGAGTTATTACCTTTGTTGATAACAAAAGCCTCTCTTTCAGAGTGAAAGGCAGATTGTATGAAGCTTTATGTGGACACCTATGCTACATGGCAGTGAAACATGGACTGTAACTGCAGACGATATGCAAAGGCTCGAAAGAAATGAAGCCTGCTGGATGTGCAACTTCAGTGTGCAGGTATAGCAAAGATTAAAATGTACTAAGGATAAAATTGGATGTAAAAGACATCATTTGTAGTGTGCAAGAGAGGAGACTGTGTTGGCATGGAGGAGGAGGACAGCTCCATATAGAGGTGCCAGTCAATAAATATGGAGGGAACCTTTGAAAGAAGAAGACTCAAGATGTGGAACAAATGATCTTGTGGTGGAAGGCTAATTGACTGGCAGGGAGGAAGAGAGATGTTGCGGGTAGATTGAAAGGGGAGGAGATGACGTCATGTCAGTGAGCAACAGGTAAAGTTGGCCTCTTTCTTACAATGTCTGCGGGCAAGGCAAGTCGTGTTCTAATAGCAGCCATGCATAGTGGTCCTAGCTGGCAAGAGATCGGTAGAGTCAACATATGATTACAACTGAATGATTTAGCTGTTGTCCCCGATTACAACTTGAGGTACAAGCAACTTTATTTTGTACCTTTAAACAACAGATCTTCAAATATTAAGCTTCACAGACGAAATGATTAAGACATTTGGCAATTTACTATGCTTCAGACTTGCCAGCTAAGTAAAAGTGAGGCCATAAAGACATGTCCTTCGTGTCCATGCCTCCCCTCCCCACACAATCGGTCCCCACCTCCTCCACAGCCCATCTTCCCTATACCCCTTCCGCCTTTCATGCTCACCACTCACTGCATTTCCCCCCACTCTACCACATGTACCTACCTACACACTATATGTCCCCACTGAATTTCTTCCCCAGAGCATATCCTCCTAATACCTTTTCTCTCTACTTGTGTCTTCTCACTACATCCCCCTCCATCAACCTCTGTCCTTTTGCAGTCTCAGGAACCTACCCACTCACCTTCTCCGATCTCAGGTCCACTCACTCTCACATCTTGACCATCTTCTCCCTCTCTCTTCCTTTTCTCACTCTCCTCCACTCTCACCTCACTTGAGGCAATCATGTTTCCTCTCTAATGCATGTCTCCCTTTTTGTCCCTCAATACTACTCCCCCCAAACCTCATTTGAGGCGTCTTGTTCTGCAAGTTACTTGGTAACCTCACTGTTGCTGGATCCACATAAAAAGCACCCAGTACATTTTGTAAAGTGGTTGGTGCTGGTAAGGGTATCCAGCCAAAGAAACCATGCCAAAACAAACAGCAGAGTTTGTTGCAGTCTAACTTCCAAATTGCTGTAGAACCGTCCAACCCATGCCAACAAGAAAAATAGACATTAGATGATGATGACGATGATGATGATGAGGATGATGATGATGATGATGAAAACATATTTAACACAATTGGGGAAATAGAAATAATACGTTTCTAAATCTCTCAAAGAGATTTATGCAGTAGCAGCATAAGGACACAGGAAATGTGTCAAGTCCAACAGGAAACGGTGCTTCCTAGGGCTAAATAACAGTAGCATTCTTCCCTTTCATGGGACTGTCACATTAAGTTGACAACATACTATCACTTTATCATGCTGCTATTGCATAAATCTCTTTGAGAGATTTAGAAATGTATTATTTCTATTTTAAAAAATCAGTGAATGTATTTCAGTTGAAATATATATGTTTTCAAAGGCGGAGAGACATCGACAGCTACCAAGTCACTTTTTTTTGCCTCTTGTGGATACCCTCTTTGATTTTTGTTTCGACGTTTTTTGTTGCTGCCGGAGTGAGTTCGTGTTTTGCTTGTGTTATTGTAATTTACAACTGTTTTTGACGAGAACTGTTTGTTGTTATTTTCGTTGGGTTGTGTGAATGTGCATGGAATGGGGTCGAAAAGGAAACAGGCTTGTTTCCTGGATGACTTCAGGTCACATGGAGTAGATGTGGCTATTGCAACCGAGCCCAAGATGAGAAGACCTCAAGCGTTCTCACCTCTTCTAAATGGTTACGAGAAATTTATTTCACCTAGCCAAGGAAGTGGAGGGGGGTGTGGCAGTCTTTTTCAGGAAGAGCTTGGACTTACAGGTACGTACTGTCTTTCTGGACCCAGAAGGTAGGCTGGTTGACCTAGATGTGACACATATAAGTAAGCAGTCCTTCAGGTTGGTGGCTGTCTATGCTCCAATAAAGTGTAGGCAGGCTGGTTTTTTTGAGACCTGGAGCACTTTCTAGTGACGTCTAAAACGGTAGTTCTAGTAGGTGACTTTTACAATATCCTTGATGCGCGGGGGGATAGTGTTGACTCAACTGATAGGAAGGGGAATTCTGACCTCAAGGGTCTACTAGAGAGCTTTAATCTAGTAGACCGTTACTGACTGGATGAGCCGAGCGTTCCACAGTGGACGTGGAGTAACAACGATGGCTCATGCAGATCGTACTTAGATAGGGTATTCATTAGGAAAAGAGATAAGAATACTTTTAGTTGTCCACGGTTTTGTACTGTGCCTTACACGGATCACAAGTTTGTGACGTGTGAGGTACATTTAGATAAATGTCATAGACAGGGACCCCGGTACTGGAAGATGAACAAGTCTATTTTGACTTGCGAAGCCTTTCATACAGAGGGCATTATGTGGTGCTATCATTAATAATAGATGGTGGCACGCCCTCAAAAGAGCCATCCATTTAGAGTCCATTTGATTTAGCAATCAGCTAAGTTTAGATAGGATTAGAATAGAGGGCGATTTAGTTAAGAACCTAGACGAGGCTGTGGAATCTGGCTCTGCATCTAGAATGCTGGTGGTGAGAACGATCGGATCCTTTTTTAAACGGGGGCCACATTTTTCATTAACGAAACACTTTGAAACTTGGAACACTGGTAGAATGTGTCATATAAAACATCTTTTTCTCTTAGTCTTCTTTAAAAAAAAAGAAATCCCTAAGTTATTCCATGTTAAAGTTGTCGTATTTCTGTAATTTCAACCAATCACTGAGGTCCATTCAGCCGATATACATTAAGTGCCGACTACATAAACAAACGATTCTGAAACAATTCTATCGGTGATAGGGTTAGGGTTAGGGTAAAACAGCAAATTTAAAAAGAAAAAAGCAAAACGAAGCTATGGAAATTAAATACGCTTTACACCGCTTAATCAGCCAAAGGAGTAAATATAAACAACTGAATACTTGTCAGTGATTGGTTGAAATGATCGAAATAAGACAATTTTTTACATGAAATAAATTCGAATACAAAAATATTTTTCTGTTCTATAACACAAAATAGATAAGTATACGAAGTTTGAAAGTCTTTCGGTACCAAAAAGACTACGTAAAACATTAATGAAAAATGTGGCCCCCGTTTTAAAAAAGATCCGAACGATCTAGTACCGTCACCTCAACTCCAAGCATGAAAGTTGCAGAGTTAGAGCTAAGCTATGTGCAGGGAAGCGAGAAGGTATTAACGTTGCCGGATGGGCATGTCATGTGGAGAGTCAGAGAGGTAAAAATGCCTCTATAAAGTCTTTAACTGATGAACAGGGGTGCAAGATCTATGGACAGAAGGAGATGCAGAAAGTCTTTCACCAGCATTTCGCCCACTTATTCGGTGGGGGCAGTTCACTTGAGCAAGGGGAGGCCTTAAAGGACTTCTTAGCCGGTGGGCTGTGGCTCTCGGCACATGAGGCAGAATGCTGTGAAAGACTGATCACTTCCGCGGAGGTAAAAGAGGTGTTGGCCGAGTGCACCAGGGAAAAGTTACTGGGGTTGAATGGTCTGCCCTATGAGTTTTATTGTTGTATGCCGGACTTGTTCAGGGATATACTGGCAGGAGTCTATACAAACTGGCAACAGAACGGGAGGATTTCCAGTTCTGTGAGCCAGGGAGTGGTCCAGAAAGACCCAAGCAAGTGGGATAGTATTAGCAATTACAGGACCATAACTCTACTTAATGTAGAGTTAAAGATTTTGGCCAAGATGTCAGTAAGAAGGTTGATGGCTGTAATGGAGAAACTTGTAGGGAAGGCACAGACATGTGCAATCCCAGGCTGGTTGATCCAGGACAATCTTCACCTTATCCACTACACCTTAGACAGGGTTGGTAAATTATCCAGCAAAGGAAGGGCAATGGTCCATTTAGACCAAAGTAAAGCGTTTGATAGGGTAGACCATCAGTACCTGGTGGCAGTCCTCTAAGTGGCTGGGCCGGGCCAAGGCTTTCGTGGGTGGCATCAAGTCCACAGTCCAGATAAACAGTTACCTGATGGAGCCGTTTTCGATCAAGCACTCAGTTCTTAAAGGGTGTCCCTTGTCTCCGCTCCTGTATGTGTTGGCTCTTGCGCCATTGCTGCAGAAGTTGGAGAAGTTGGGAGGCAACCCTAATGAAATTGGATGTGGTAAGTCTGTTTCTGCTTATGTGGGTGACTTTACCTTCATCGTGTCCAATGAAGCACAGCTACCTTGTGTAGAAGATGCTATCAGAGGATATGAGGCAGTGGCAGGGGCAAAAGTTAACAAAGACAAGTCCATCAGCTTGTGCCTCAGCACCTGGAGGAGCAAGTCGATATCGTCCAGTATCATGGGTCACTGGACAGATGGTCCTGTTAAGTTGCTTGGAGTTTGGTTTGGACCGGACTTCCAGACGGAGAAGAATTGGAATGAGGTGGAAGACAAGGTGGAGGCACTAGTCCGGACTTGGTCCGGAAGGTCTCTGTCCTTGAAAGGAAGGGAGGAGGTGGTACAGGTGTTTATTGCATCTGTCATCACCTACTGCCTGACTGTTGTCCCTTGCCCTGATTCGTTTTTCAGCCACAGTGGGCTGCAACATTACGGAACTTGAAGTAACAAAAGACCAGCTTTTCAAGTTTAGAAATCTAATTAAAAATAGTGGAGCGGATACCAAATTGTTGCCGTCCTCTGAGACAGTACAAGCCATTAATGCGAAAACAGTTGTGTACAAAGTCTACAACATCAAAGAAAAGCGTATAATGAATGCAAAAATGAAGCAGTGGAAAAATGTATGGCACCTATCTGGAATAAAGTACACTACATTAGCCAAGGAGAAAGAAGCACCCCAATTGAGGCACATTTCGAGTCAGCTAGCATAGCCAAGGAGGTGTCTACACAAATGTCGAAAAATGAAGAGATAATGCTGCTGCCCACTTACTTGGGTTGCAGGACCGCAAAAGTGACAGTGGACAAGATTCCAGTAGGGTATGAAGTAATGTGGGTAGCAGCTGCAGTAGTGTACAATGTGGAAGAAGAAATTTCAATCCTACAAATGACGAAAAAAGAAGCGGTAAACTGGTGAGGACAATCCTTAGAAATGGTCATTCAAGTGGCCAATGCAACCCTCGAAAATTTTCCCGATAGGGTGTTTGTAGGGAAGGGGCTATCCATGCGGGTAACTGTGGAAGGACGTAGGCCCAGGTGCTTCAAATGTGGAGAGAAGGCTATGTCCGTTCCAAATCTCCCCCCCAAAAAAGATGGCGAGGCCCCTCCCCAAAAGCTACAAGCAAGAAGAACATGACAAAGGAAGCAAACAGCAAAGAGGGAAACACAAAAAAGACGATATAGAAACTAAAGCAGACACGAGTAAAGATAACGAAGAAATGAACTTCACCACAATCACTCACAAAAGATTCACATTCCCGACTCCCCTCCCCAAACAAAAAAATCAACAAAAGCAACAACAGCAAACACATAAAATGAAACTCTCTAGTCCAACCTCATAATAAAACCATTTACCAAACCCCTCCCAAAAATACAAGAAAAAAATTGTGATGTTCAAGGAAAATAACAAACTGTTAGCAAGAATGATCAAACACCATCACAAGGCGATAACTTATAAACAAACTAAAGACACAGCAAAAGATGTAAGATTTGCTAAAATGGATGGTACCCTTTTTACAGAGCTGAAATCTCACTATCCTGAGGATATAAGAGATGAAATCTTTATTTGTTGGTATATAAGAGATGTCAGCTCTGATGTGGTGGAGGGGAGGCTTATTGTAATCTGGCTGCCACACCTGGAAAAAAGCCCAGCAGCTACACCAAGTAAAGAGAAAAATAGGGAGGTAGGCGAACTTAAACTGTAAGTACTCCTTTAACATTTTTATACCATGTCAATTAAGTTAGGGTGCATGAATGTGCATGGTCTGGGGTCGAACTGGAAATGAACTTGTTTCCTGGACGACCTCAGGTCACATGATATAGATGTGTGCGTTGTAACTGAGTCCAAGATGAGCGGACCACAAGTGTTCTCACCTCTTTTGAATGACTACGAGAAATTTATAGCTCCTAGCCAACAAGGAGGAAGGGCCATAGTAGTCTTATTCAGGAAGAATTTGGATGTACAGGTAAGTACTGTCTTTCTGGACCCAGAAGGTAGGGCGGTCATCCTGGATGTGACCCACAAGAGTAAACAGTTCTTCAGGCTGGTAGTTGTCTACACTCCTAACGAGCATGTGCAGTCTGGTTTTTTCAAGACCTGGAGCACTTTCTAGTGATGTCAAAAACGGTAGTTCTGTCAGGAGACTTTAACACTATCCTCGATGCACAGGTGGATGGTGTTGGCTCAACTGATAGGAAAGGAAATCCTGACCTCAAGTGTCTACTAGAGAGCTATAATCTAGTAGACCATTACAGACTGGATGAACCGAGCGTTCCACAGTGGACGTGGAGTAATAATGACGGCTCACACAGATCTTACATAGATAGGGTATTCATTAGAGATAGAGATAAGAATACTTTTAGCTGTCCACGATTTTTTATTGTACCTTACACAGACCACAAATTTGTGACATGTGAGGTACACATAGATAAATGTCATAGACAGAGACCCATGTACTGGAAGATGAACAAGTCTATTTTGACTTGTAAAGCCTACCGTGCCTGGATTAAGGAGTTAGT
The DNA here is from genome assembly GCF_046866305.1 of Octopus bimaculoides. Lineage (NCBI taxonomy): Eukaryota > Metazoa > Mollusca > Cephalopoda > Octopoda > Octopodidae > Octopus > Octopus bimaculoides. The sequence continues at coordinate 30,760,442 of NC_142934.1, forward strand.
ACAGAGGGTACTATGTGGTGCCATCATTAATAATGGATGGTGCCACACCCTCAAGAGAGTCATTGGTTTAGAGTTTAGCAATCAGCTAAGTTTATATAAATCTAGAATAGAAAAGGAACTAGTTAAGAATTTAGACAAGGCTACGAACTCTGGCTCTGCTTCTAGAGTGCAGGCAGTGAGAACGGCCTTGTACCATCACCTCAAAGCCAAACACAAAGGCAGCAGAGTTAGAGCTAAGTTACATGCAGTGGGTCGAAAAGGTGTTAACATTGCTGGATGGGCATGTCGTGTGAAGAGTCAGAAGGGCAAAAAAGCCTCTATAAAGTCTTTAACTGACAAATAGGGGCTCAAGATCTATGGACAGGAAATGATGCAAAAGGCCTTTCACCAGCATTTCGCCCAGTTGTTCGGGAAGAGCGGAGTGCTTGAGCATAGGTAGCCCTTAAAGGACTTTCTAGCTGGTGGGCTGCGACTCTCAGCATGGAGGTAGAATGCTGTAAAGGACTGATTACTCCAATGGAGGTAAAGGAGGTGTTGGCCAAGTGTGCCAGGGATAAGTTGCTGGGGTTGGATGGTCTACTCCATGAGTTTTATTGTAGTATGCCGGACTTGTTCGAGGACCTGTTGGCCAGCGTCTACATAAACTGGCAATAGAATGGGAGGATTCCCAGTTCTGTGAGTTGGGGAGTGGTAACGCTGATCCACAAGGATCCAACCAAGGGGGATAACATTAGTAATTATAGGCCCATAACTCTACTTATTGTAGAGTTAAAGATTTTGGCCAAGATGTTAGCCAAAAGGTTGACGTGTGTTGTGGAGAAATTTGTAGGGAAGGTGCAGACATGTGCCATCCCAGGCAGGTCGATCCAGGACAATCTTCACCTAGTACTCAGATTACAAATCAACAACATTATAAATCTTGAACACATTTATATGAAATAAAATAAATAAATATAAAATATATAGAGCATATAAATAATTCTTTCTACTATTAGCACAAGGCCTGAAATTTTGTGGGAAGGGGACCAGTTAATTACATGAAATGATATTTATTTTATCAAAACCAAAAGGATGAAAGGCAAAGTCAAACTTTGTGGAATTTAAACTTAGAATGTAAAGAACCAGAAGAAATGTTGCTGAGAATTGTGTACAGTATGTTAACAATTCTGATTGCTTGCTGGTTTAAAGCATATATATAACAATTACCAGTTAATCAACTTATATAAAGTAGACACCAATAAATAAAACATAAGAAACATAGTATGACAAACTCATAAATCATAAATGCTATTTTTAAGATGACAACTAAAGCCTACAAATAATTACTTATTAATAAATTAACTTTATATTAACTTATTTAAATAATATAAATAACTTTGTTACTCATAAATAAAACAGTATAAACATAAAAGGAAGATCCAGTCTTAAACTAAAAGAACAGGTTAGATCAGTGTTTCTCAACCAATTTTTATCAATAGACCCCTTTGATTCCTATTTTACTCAGATAGACCCTACTAGCCATTTGATGTTCAAAAAATCCCATAATGTTTTTATAATTAAAAATTATTAGGAATTGTATTTAAAATATTCTTAAAATATTTTGTGCATTGTAGAAGTATAACCAATTTATTGCCAATAAATTTTAGCAACAAAATTTGTTGCTAAATTTTGACGTGTGTCATGGCGAAACTTGTAGGGAAGGTGCAGACATGTGCCATCCCAGGCAAGTCGATCCAGGACAATCTTCATCAAGTACTCAGATTACAAATCAACAACATTATAAATCTTGAACACAACATTTATATGAAATAAAATAAAATAAATGAAAACAACTGGGTTAAATGATCACCAGAGTTAATTTCCAACCGTCTGGCCTTTTCAAGCTCTCACATGTAAAAGACAACAGAAGAAAAATATGGCACTCAAGTAGAATTGATCATTACTAACCAATAAGAGGAAGAGTGAGATAAACAACTCATGAGTAATGTTTCATACAACCCAAGCATACATTCTTTAATTAGCTTCATTAAATACAATCATCATCATCATCATCATCGTTTAACGTCCGCTTTCCATGCTAGCATGGGTTGGACGATTTGACTGAGGACTGGTGAAACCGGATGGCAACACCAGGCTCCAATCTGATTTGGCAGAGTTTCTATAGCTTGATGCCCTTCCTAATGCCAACCACTCAGAGAGTGTAGTGGGTGCTTTTACGTGTCACCCGCACGAAGGCCAGTCAGGCGGTACTGGCAACGGCCACGCTCAAAATGGTGTATTTTGTGTGCCACCCGCACAAGAGCCAGTCCAGGAGCATTGGCAACGATCTCGCTCGAAAATCCTTACACATGTCACGGGCACAAGTGCTAGAAAGGCGACGCTGGGCACAGGTGCTATCCCAATTTCACTTTCGCTTGCCCCAATAAGTCTTCGCAAGCTGAGTTTCATGTCCAATGAAGGAGACGACGTTGGCACGGGTGCCAGTCGTCGAATTTAGTTCCATTTCACTTGCCTCAACAAGTCTTTGCAAGCGGAGTTTAGTGTCCAATGTAGGAAAGGTACGCATAAGTGGGCTGGCTACACCCCTGGCAGAGGGCAGAGGCCTTGGATTTAGGTCTCACTTGGCTTGCCGGGTCCTCTCATGCACAGCACATTTCCAAAGGTCTCGGTCAGTAGTCATTGCCTCGGTGAAGCCCAATGTTCAAAGGTCTTGCCTCA